>NC_057794.1:412751190-412792132 GCF_018294505.1 Triticum aestivum | reverse complement strand
CTGCTCAACACCCGCTCCGGCTCCCTCGCGCCTGCTCCAACGACCCCCGCGCCTGCTCCACACCCTAGCACCTTCCCATTTCCCCTCCCCTCATGCTGCTTCACCCGACTAGGTCGTCCCCATCGACACTGCATCGTCCCCGCGACCACCGTCATCCCTGCACCCCACCAAGGAGTCCAGGAGCTTTGCCGTGTTCTTCTACGTCATCTACAGCCAGCCGTTCCAGCTCGACGACTCTGCATCGTGCGGATCGAGGTCTTCTTCCACCTCCGGCCACCGCGGCCTCACCGTCGATCCGCGCCACCTCGTCAACCCCGGCGCCGCACGAGCTCGCCATCGTCTTCCTCTCGGTGAGCTGCACTAGTTCCCCTCCCCCCTATCGGTGACCTGGCTGTCTAGCTTAAGTTGGAGGCTGCAACGGAAGAGTTCATTCAGAAAAAAAATAGAGGCTTTAAAGATGATTTTTTCTTACTATTGCCATGTTTTTTCCTCAAGCTCCATCACAAATATCCGATAGTATTTGGGCTGCAGTTAGTGTACTAATTAGTTGGATATTTGAGTAGTATTGTCAACAGTAATAACTTTTACATGTTTGCATTGCTTCCAAGAGTAACAACAGGTGCTTAGGACACCTTTAGGAGATCTACTCATCTCTAATCATGCTACTCAAGGATAGGAACCGTAGGCTTTTCTAATCTGCTTGTGCTAGGTTGTTCTACAGTTCAAGATTTACTCCTTAACTGAATTCTGTAACTAACAAACCTAGCTCTTGCAAGTAACAACATGTTCAAGATCAAGGTTGACAGTATGTTCTGACAGTATAAGAGTAGGAATTCTGTGTTGTTTCTAAAGCTCTACAATATCCAGATTTTATGATATTTGTACATCCAGTTTTTGTGGTTAGATATCTGACAGTATAAGAATATGTTCTGACAGTATAAGAGTAGTATAAGAGTATAAGAGTAGTATATCCAGTTTTTGTGGTTAGATATCTGAATTGAGAAAAAACATAGCTTTTGCGGTCTCCATATACTACTAATACTACTAATGTATTTCATTTCAAAGTTCAAAATGCTGGTACTGAGATTTTCATTTCCAATGAGTGATGTTTTTCCTAGCAGTAGAAAAATAGAAGTAGCCATGTACTAGGAGTGCATTTTTTTCTAGGGTGATGGATAGATCTAGTGAGTACTGCATTGCTTTTGTCCAACTTTTGATAGGACCAAGGAAATGAGTGCTCGAAAGCATGCCCATGCGTTTGCCCCCCTTCTCTTGGGCCTGGACTTCCCCCCTCTTTATGCCCTTTTCTTTTGAACAGGAAAAGAGGGTCATAACCCTTGTAATTATGCACAAGCTCTTTGCTTTATACCCACAAAAAATGTTGGTTCATGGCTGGCTAACTGCAGGTCCAGCCAACTGGTAGGTGGGTGAAGATGCTTGAATTGCATAGGGCCAACTAACTGCCCCTTGAAGGGGGCAAACAAGATGTTGTTGATACATAAATGTAGTTCTCAGTATTCTGTCCAAACTGAAAACTGTTAAAAAGACCATGTGTTTTTTGGTCAAAATCTGCATGTAAAACTGAAATAATCTCCTAGTAGTTAACTGTTATGGACAATTGTCAATTTTCTGTAATGATGATGGAACATTATAAAGCATTGAACTCCAGTGTATATGAAGGATACAAAAAATTTACCAACTTTTCTGATTTTATAAAGTTGTTCTTATATGGGTGAAACTTCACTTGTTTTTAGGCTAGTGCAGGGTGTTGCTTCTTCTGTATGGGCCAACTATGTCACAAATAAATTGTTCCTTCTTCTGAATTTGACAAGTAATGACTTGCAAAGATGATGATCATCTTGCTAGTTTGCTGGGTTTTGTCTCCGACCATTGTGTCGTGATGAATTTGCAGGTACCCCGAGAGGCCCTTGAGTTTGCCGGAATGTCGATTAACTTCCGTTCCGGCAAATTCGGGTACTCCGTATGTCCTATTTTCAGCAAAGGGCATGCCAAAATTTTCCGTGAATTTTAGCATGATTCGCTAAAAATAGGACATATGGGGTACTTGCGACTAATGCATGGGCCGGGGTATCTTAGTACTTAATTAAGTAGGATCAACTGCCCCGCCATTCTTGTTGGATTAAACCATAGGTGGCAATAGAGCCAAGTGATTAGGCCCAACTTAGAATTCTCCTTAGCATCGATAAACCCTAGATGATAAACCCAACATAGGTGGCAATAGAGCCAAGTGATTAGTGCCAAGTGATTAGGCCCAACCTAGGGTGCCTCGGCATCGATAAACCCTAAATGATGAAAACTTAACTTGGCTTCTATAGGGTGCCTCGGTGTCGATGAGAACCTAAATGATGTACGCTTAGGCTTTTAGGGTGCCTCGGCGTCGACAAACCCTAAATGATAAGGGCTTAGCTTTTAGGATGCCTCAGTGTCGACAACCCTAAATGATGAGACCATGATCTTGTTCCTTGACAATAACCAACTTTTTGACCAAACTTTTTTCCTATTTAGAGCGAAACATGGCCCACAACGATGAGGCCGGCGGTTCGAGCGGCAAGCAATTCTGGGAGCTGTCCCAAGAGTTGGAGGAAGAACCTCACCACTATGAGGACGCCGCGGAAGACACCGATCCTGACTACACAACCCCTAGTGGCGTCGGGGATGACACCACTGATGATGGCGCCGCGGATGCCACCACTGATGATGGCGGCGCACGAACAGATGGCAGCCAAACGAAGAGGCAACGGAAGGACCGGCGCCCGAACATGCTCAGCACCGTCAGGGAGGAATTTACTGAAGTGAACTCCGACGGGCATCCGATGGCGCCCAAACACGTAGTCAAGGGGTAGTCGATTCAGCTCGGGTGCACTCTCCAGAGCACCGCCTCGATCAACACCGAGAACCTAAGGCATAAGGACTGAGGGAATTTGCACAGCCTCCTCTTCATGAAGCTGCACGAACGATACAAGTTCCCCGCTGAGTTCGCAAACACACGCCTCTCGGGTAATAAAGTGAACGGTGCCGCCCTCACGACGATGAGCATGGCCCTGTCTACTTGGAAAAGCACGGTGAAGGCAATGGTTGACAAAGGTGATAGTTATGAGAAGATCAAGGTGAAATATCCTTTGATTAGCGAAGATGACTACAAGGAGTTCAAGATCAAGTGCAATAGCCCCGCAACCTCCGAATCAAGTCGGTGGGGGAAAGAAATGCGGCAGTTGAACATAGGGGTCCACCAACTCGGTCCCGGTAGTTATAGAGTGGCGGAGCCTGTATGGGACAAGGAGGACACGGAGCGTGCCGAGCAAGGCCTACCGCCCCGCTTCGAAAAATACAGTGACAAGCAGACCAGGAACTTTCTCAGGGCCCGGTACAAGGAGGACCCGGTAACAAAGGAGCTTACCATGGATCCGAAGACCAAGGAGCTTGAGCTTGTTCTGGTAAGGAATACACCCCCGCATAATTAGCTCCATATGATTGCATTCTAATTAATCCCCAATATTTCTAAATGGTTCACGTTCCTTCCACAGGACAAAGAAAGCAGTAGTGCGGGGTCATCTCACAGCTCCCCTTTCGACACCACTTTGAATAGGGCGTTGAACGTAACGAAAAACAAGGATAAGCTCAATAAGCCGACGTCAGCTGGTCGTGTGGTCGGCAAAGGCTTGTCCACAAAATGATCGTCATACTATGCCGCTGGTGGGCGTAAGGAGAAAAAGACCAGCTCAGAAAGCCAGTCGCGTGAGATTGAAGCACTCAAGGCGCAAGTGGCACGGATTCCAGAGATGGTCCAAGAGCAAGTGCAACAACAACTGGGATCGATGCTAACCGGCATTATGCCTACCTTGATTCATGGGATAACGACGTGGATTGCGGGTGGCCAACAGGGGCCGCCCCCGATTCCCAGCTTCATGGCCAGCAACTCACACAACGCGCAGGCGGCGCCATTGGTGTCTCCGGCGGCGGCTGTATTGGTGTCTACGGCAGTGGCGCCATTGGTGTCTCCGGCGGCGGTGGTATTGGTGTCTCTGACGCCGGCATTGGAGCTTAATGCACCCGGGTGTACGCCGGTCGGCACCTCGCCAACAAGCGGCCCCTTCGTTAGTTGCACGCCCGCCGTTGGCGGTGCCTCGACATTAGCCGAGCTCGACGGCATCATGCTAACTAAGCCTCTCGGCCGAGGGCTTCATCTCCTTGCCTTTGACTGGGCATCCTTGACGCCCTACATGTTTTCGCAGGGCGCCGCCGACGTTCCTTGCACTCTCCTGCACCTCGTGGGCGGCGAGTTGGTCGATGTCGCCAAGGGCAGAATCGTTCAACCGGGCAACCCCATGTTCCACGGTAATCCGATGCCAAGCACAATGTATAGGGTTGAAGTGGTTCGGGGGCTGCCAGGCTGCGACAAGCTGTTACCTCCGATTCGACCCGCTGGGACCGACGAAGAAGATGAGATGACCCTCAGCGCCTGCGTAAGCTGGCCCCTGCTTTGGCCGAAGAGCCAGATTCGTTTGGGGGCAAGACTGCCAGTCGTGCCGGCGCCAAGCCATCGCAAGAACGCCGCAACGCTACCGGACATGCCAGACATCCCTATGGCACAGGATCCGGACATGCATATGGCACAGGATCCGGACGACGAAGACAACGACGATGGTAGATGTACCAACATCGATAAGTACTTTGCCGAACATGGGTACGGTGACGAGTTCTGCGGGCCTCCTTCTCAAGAACCCAAACAAGACGACCGCGATCTAGCTGGTATGGCGGAGAAACCCAATTGCAACAGGCGTCGTTTGGCATTCAGTTCTCAGGAGACGCCTCCAACTGCTGCCTTCACCGAGCCTCAGATAGCGGAGGTGCCAAAATTATCAGCCCCAACACTCTCAAGAAGGCGGTCTGTGAGCAGAACTCGGTCCCATTACAGCAGATCAAGAAGAAGGGCCGGAAACGGCAGACTAAAAAGGCCGCCGGTGCGAGCCAGCCGGCACCAAGTACGATCCGTGCTAAGGATGGGCCACCTTCACCTAAGGATATCTCGAGGAGGGTGCATGTGGCAGGTAGGGCGATGCTACCGGCAAATATGCTCAATGCTGCAACCGGTGCTATGCAGAGTCTGCACGATAGTGTTCTTTCTTTGGAGAAGCGGCGTCTCAGAGAGAATGATGTGGCATACCCGGTTTTCATGGCCAAGGTGCCAGAGGGCAAGGGCTTTGTGGATGGCGCCATTGGGGGTAGGATCGTCCTGCGGTTTGATGACATCTTTGCTAAGTTCAACCTTCATCCGCTGCACTACACCTTCGTTCGGCTATTTTCGCTGAGTATGGAGATGCGGATCATTAGAGACAAGACCCCGGACATCATGATCATCGACCCCTTCTACATGCGTGCCAAGCTCTTGAGCAGCGCTGGGGACCACCAAGTCGCGAGTTCACACCTCGAAGACGTCATTCTGGCAAACCCAGATAAGGATAACTTCCTTGTGGCTTACTTTCCCGAGTATGTCATCCCTTAACCGCCCCGTAACATATGATTTCTTAGATTTCGATCGTTCTTTTTTTTCTAAAATTCCGTGTTCTGTGCAGTGACACACATTGCACACTCCTCCTCTTAAGCCCAAAATATTCCATGGCCATGTATTTCGACCCGAACCGTAACTCCAAGATAGACTACACAAATATCAAGAAAGTTCTTGATGATGTTCTCACTGGCTATGCCAAATCTGGAGGCACCTTCATCAGGGTAGTTCGTAAGTACGGCAAGCACGTGTTCACCCACAATATGACGTTCTGCTGCGTCAAGCAGCCTCCTGGCGGTCAGAAGGATGCCTACTATGCCCTCCATCACATGCGGGCGATCGTAAGGGACCATCATCACCTTCTGCTACCAAATAATCTCAAAGATTGGGCCGCGAGCTTGTCGGCAATCCAGGACGCGGACATCAGACAAGAATTCTTTCGCATCCAGTCGGAGTTTGCGAACATTATCCATCAAGATGTCCTTCATACCTTGGGGCAGTTCTTCCTCAGATATCAACCGTCCAACATTGAGATAGACAGAATGCTACAAATGCAGGCTGACAACACCCGCGATTTCATGACCATCACGACAGACGGCGGCTTCATCCACGCTCCTGTCCATGAGTCGAGTCGAAAGTAGAGATGTGTAGTTCTGAAACATTGATTGGCTCATGTTGTAATTAAACTTTAATGAATTGTATGTCTCTTTGGTTTGGACACTCGTTCAACATAGATGTAATCGATGCTATTTATTAGTAGGACCATGAATCGTGCTATTAATGTCTTGCTTTTCTCTTCCAATCCTTTTGTTGCATACTTATATATTGCTTATGTATGTATTGTCTGTTGTTTGGCTTGTGCATAGAGATGCCGTCGTATGTCGTGTACAAGGGTAAGGTTCCCGGAGTCTACGACGACTGGGAGGAGTGTCGGAGACAGGTTCACCGTTCCAGCGGTAACAGTTACAAAGGGTACACCACTAGGGCGGAGACCGAATCTAGATACACCCGCTATCTAGCGGGAGAGAGGAGGGAGCATTGGAGGAACCGGATGAAGACCAGTTTGATCGCGATGATGCTCATCGTGATGACCGGATCTCTCTTCTATGTGATGGTAGTTTAGATGATTGATATCGACTTGTAATGTGAAGACAAACTCGATACTCATGGTCTCAAGACTTGTAATGTTTTATCTTTGTTCGGTCTTTTGAATTCGGAGACTAATATGATGAATTGTATTCGGAGACTAATCTTCTATTGTATTCGATGAATCTGCTATTGCTGTGTGCTACTTTCTATATTCTGTCAAATAATATATTTTGTAACCTGCGCAAAAGTCAGAAAAGTAAAAAAAACCAAATATTCATACTAATGGCGCATCACCACAAGGTGCGCCATTAGTATGCCAAAGGATACTAATGGCGCACCAATACAGAGTGCGCTATTAGTATGCCAAAGGATACTAATGGCGCATCAAGGCAGAGTGCGCCATTAGTATGCCAAGTATACTAATGGCGCATCTATCCGAAGTGCGCCATTAGTATGCCAAAGCACATGGTTAAATATGGCCCCTGGGAGGCACACTAATGGCGCATGGTGTTATATACTAATGGCGCACTGGATGGTGCGCCATTAGTATACTAGATAAACCGGTGTGCCATTAGTAGGCCTTTTCCTAGTAGTGAGTTGTATGTCTCTTTCGTTTGGACAGTCGTTCAACTTAGATGTGATCGATGCTATTTATTAGTAGGACCATGAATCGTGCTATTAATGTCTTGCTTTTCTCTTCCGATCCTTTTGTTGCATACTTATATATTGCTTATGTATGTATTGTCTGTTGTTTGTCTTGTTCATAGAGATGCCGTCGTATGTCGTGTACAAGGGTAAGGTTCCCGGAGTCTACGACGACTAGGAGGAGTGTTGGAGACAGGTTCACCATTTCAGCGGTAACAGTTACAAAGGGTACACCACTAGGGCGGAGGCGGAATCTAGATACGCCCGCTATCTAGCGGGAGAGAGGAGGGAGCGTTGGAGGAACCGGATGAAGACCAGTTTCATTGCGATGATGCTCATCGTGATGACCGCAGCTCTCTTCTATGTGATGGTAGTTTAGATGATCGATATCGACTTGTAATGTGAAGACAAACTCGATACTCGCGGTCTCGAGACTTGTAATGTTTTATCTTTGTTTGGTCTTTTGAATTCGGAGACTAATATGATGAATTGTATTCGGAGACTAATCTTCTATTGTATTCGATGAATCTACTATTGTTGTGTGCTACTGTCTATATTCTGGCAAATAATATATTTTGTAACCTGTGCAAAAATCAGAAAAGTAAAAAAAACCTAATATTCATACTAATGACGCATCACTACAGAGTGCGCCATTAGTATGCCAAAGTATACTAATGGCGCATCACCAAAGAGTGCGCCATTAGTATGCCAATATACTAATGGCGCATCCATCCGCAGTGCGCCATTAGTGTTCCAAAGCACATGGTTAAATATGGCCCCTGGGAGGCATACTAATGGCGCACTGGCTATTGCGCCATTAGTATACCAGATACTAATGGCACACCAGTGGTGCGCCATTAGTAATAAATACTAGTGGTGTGATACTAATGGCGCACCAGTGATGCGCCATTAGTAGGCAAAACTGGTGCGCCATTGGTAGGCCTTTTCCTAGTAGTTAAAGGAGTGAGTCCTACTCCCGGTGGGAGTAGGACTAGTGAGTCCTACTCCCGGTGGGAGTAGGACTCCTCCTGGCGCGCCTCCTCCTGGCCGGCCGCCTCTCCCCCTTGCTCCTTTATATACGGGGCAGGGGGGCACCTCTAGACGCACAAGTTGATCATAGAGATCTCTCCAGCCGTGTGCGGTGCCCCCCTCCACCATAATCCACCTCGGTCATACTGTAGCAGTGTTTAGGCAAAGCCCTGCTACGGTAGCTTCATCAACATCGTCACCACGCCATCGTGTTGACGAAAGTCTTCCCTGAGCTCTACTGGATCGTGAGTTCGCGGGACGTCACCGAGCTGAACGTGTGCTGAACATGGAGGTGTCGTACGTTCGGTACTGAGGATCGGTCGATCGTGAAGACGTAGACTACATCAACCGTGTTGTCATAACGCTTCCGCTTAACGGTCTACGAGGGTACGTCGACGACACTCTCCCCTCTCGTTGCTATGCATCACCTTGATCCTGCGTGTGCGTTAGAATTTTTTTGAAATTGCTACGTTCCCCAATAGTGGCATCCGAGCCTGGTTTTATGTGTTGATGTTATATGCACGAGTAGAACACAAGTGAGTTGTGGGCGATACAAGTCATACTGCTTACCAGCATGTCATACTTTGGTTCTATGGTATTGTTGGATGAAGCGGCCCCGACCGACATTACGCGTACGCTTACGTGAGACTGGTTCTATCAACGTGCTTTGGACATAGGTGGCTGGCGGGTGTCTGTTTCTCCAACTTTAGTTGAACCGAGTGTGGCTACGCCCTGTCCTTGAGAAGGTTAAAACAACACCAACTTGACGAACTATCGTTGTGGTTTTGATGCGTAGGTAAGAACGGTTCTTTCTCAGCCCGTAGCAGCCACGTAAAACTTGCAACAACAAAGTAGAGGACGTCTAAGTTGTTTTTGCAGGGCATGTTGCGATGTGATATGGTCAAGACATGATGCTATATTTATTGTATGAGAGGATCATGTTTTGTAACAGAGTTATCGGCAACAGGCAGGAGCCATATGGTTGTCGCTTTATTGTATGCAATGCAATTGCCCTATAATTGCTTTAATTTATCACTAAGCGGTAGCAATAGTCGTAGAAGCAATAGTTGGCAAGATGACAACGATGCTACATGGAGATCAAGGTGTCGCGCCGGTGACAATGGTGATCATGATGGTGCTTCAGAGATGGAGATCACAAGCACACGATGATGATGATGGCCATATCATATCACTTATATTGATTGCATGTGATGTTTATCCTTTATGCATCTTATTCAGCTTTGTTTGACGGTAGCATTATAAGATGATCTCTCACTAAATTTCAAGATAAAAGTGTTCTCCCTGAGTATGCACCGTTGCCAAAGTTCGTCGTGCCGAGACACCACGTGATGATCGGGTGTGATAAGCTCTACGTTCATCTACAATGGGTGCAAGCCAGTTTTGCACACGCAGAATACTCAGGTTAAACTTGACGAGCCTAGCATATGTAGATATGGCCTCGGAACACTGAGACTGAAAGGTCGAGCGTGAATCATATAGTAGATATGATCAACATAGTGATGTTCACCATTGAAAACTACTCCATTTCATGTGATGATCGGTTATGGTTTGGTTGATATGGATCACGTGATCACTTAGATGATTAGAGGGATGTCTGTGACAGCCTGATTTTTGGCTCTTTCTTTTTCTTTTGTTTTTCTGAGGTTTTTGCCTGAGATGTCCTTTTTCTGTGGCTATGTGGTCTGGAAACTGAAGAAGATGCCCTGTTCTTTGCTTCCAGCATGGCTTGTCATTCCCAAATCCTTCCCTAGACCCTGTCATTTTCATCCTAGCGCAAATCCCAATATTCTTTTTATTGGGAATATTCCTTTTCTATTAAAGGAATAACTCAAATTTTCCCTAGGTTGTGAAGCAACCTTTATTTCCATCACTCCGAAAATTCCCAAATGATTCTTATAAATTGTTTGGGTCATATCTTTCTCAAATATGGCAAAATATTTGATTTGTCATGTTTATCATCATGCTCAAATAATTCATTTCCTATTCTGCCCTAAATGGCAAGTGCTATTTTCTTGTCCATGTCATTGCCACATGCCAAAATGCGACCTCATTTTCCTAGTAATTATTTAATTATGATTTTCCAAAGTTTCTATCCAGAAATAAGCTTTGTGAAGGAGGTGCAAGCTAGGCATATCCAAATGAGTTTCCATTTTGCATGATCCCTCATATCATCATATCATAACCCTCCACCAAAGTAGAGCTCAAGTCATGCCTCCATGTGAGCTCATCTTCAATTCTTTGATTCTGCCAAAAATTTCAGTTTGTGAAGCAAGTATATTTTATCTTGCTCCATTATGGCTGCCAATTTTTCTAGGCCTTATATTGTCCATATAACCTACCTCCAGCCATTTTGGGCATGGTTCATCAAGACATTATTCCTATAGAATTTTTCCAACTTTCTGGGACAGGAATGATGTTTGTGAAGCAAGTACCATTTTGGATTGTGCATTTGGTATGAGATTTTTACAACATGTTTATATGTCCATATCATGAGGATTTGCCAAGTTGCATCCCACTCCATAACTCCATGTGAGTGCATCATCCAAATCAAGTTTCTGGACCAAAAATGCAGTTGCAAAGCAACAATATTATTTATTGGTCCATTTCTTCTCTAAATATCCAGTATTGTAGTTCTTCCTTAGTTAAACCTCCCAGACAACTCCTTTGACCCCAATCAAGTCTCTGTGGATCAGCAGAGCTCGTCCAAGTTTACTGCAGTAAACTTCAGAGCTTGATTACCATTTAACCAGAGTGATTTTAACCAAACTACCACCGCAGTAGGAACCTCCCCTGGATGAACTTGCCACTAGACAACACGCTCCAGCTCATCTCCCCCGCTACATACCAGTGTACGCGGTGACCACGTTAATGGCAAGCCTGTGCGCGCGTTGTGCTGCCGTTGGCCGTGCCCAGGATGGATTCTTGCTCGGGCCCCTCTCCCTCTCGTCGTCTTAGCACGCGTGACCATGTCCATTGTCTTCCTCTCATTGTCGCCGATCACCTGGACACCGCTCCCCCTCCGGCAGCTTCCTCACCAACGCAAGCCGCCGCATGACCACGGGCGCATAGTGGCGTTTTGGCTCGGTTCTTCGCCCTCTTCTTCCTCCCTGTGCCCCCTTGGCCTCCTCTACCCCGTGAGAGCCTCCACTGCTCCTCCTACATCGTCTACCTCCGAACTCGCGAGCGAGGGCACGTGTCGGCGGCAACGACAGCGCAGGACACCCCTCCCCTGCCTATATAAGGCCACCCCGAGCGCGTTTCTCTTCACCAGCAGCCTCGCCTCACTCTCTCAGTCCTCCCCGACCCCTCCCTTGAGCTCCAAGAGATCCCGAGCCCCCCAATGGCCGCCGTCTCTGTCCTCCACGATTTCGGCAATGGCGAGTCGCTCCCCCTCTCCTTCCACCACGACAGCCATCCACCACCACCCCAAAACCTTCCCCGCTCTCCTCCTTGTTCTCTTATGGCCTCTCGCTTGCGTCCCATCTCTAACCGAAGCTCTAGTCCACCGCGGTCGAGGCTCTGCTTCGCCCCGCACTCGCCGGCATGCGTGAGGAGCCCAGGCGGATGCGCCTCCCCGCGGTAGTCACTTCGGTGGCCGGGGCGTCGCCTGAGTCGGCCTGAGTCGCCGGGACAAGCGTCGGCGTCGAGCCTCTGTTCTGCTCCGTCGGGCGAGCGAGGAGTTGAAGACGACGACCGTGCCCGATGACCCCACCTGCCCGCGGGACCCACCCGTCAGCCGCTCTGGGCGTTGACCCACACGACGCTGACGTGGATAAGTGGTCACATGTCACACCCTAGCTAGTTCAAGCATTAGAGTGTGCGTCATGTTTAAATTTCTCTTAAATTTGAAATAGGGAAAGCAGAAACCCCCAACACCCCCTAGAAACAACTAGGGTTTACTAAAATTATTTTCAATGAACCTGAAATGCCCTTCTAAAAAGTTCATCCTCTTTGTCTTGGGTTAAAACCTCTGGCAAAATTGGTGCACAATTTTCTAGGTCAATAGAAGGTCATTGAATTAAATCATAAGTATTTGAATTTGGGCAATTAAATGCTATAAAATAATTTAAACGCTCAAATAATTCTGGAAATAAATGTTTGCTGTTGGAAATATTCTAAACAGAGCCCAAAATTATTTCCAGGATTTTTGGAAACATTTTAGTATTTTAATTAAAGCCAAACATTTGCCGTTAAATAGAAAAATAGAAACAAATAAAAATAAAAGAGAGAGAGGGAAGCTACCTGGGCCTTACCTGTGCTGGCCCAGCCCACCTGGCTCGGCCCAGCCGACTGGCTGCCAGTCGCCGTCCTCCTCCCGCCAGAAGGACGCGGAGCGCGTGGCCGGCGCCCGCGGCCACACGCCGGCCACCTCCTGCTTCTGCCGACGTCCTGGAGACGTCCAGGGATGCCATGCGACCCCCATGTCCCCCTCTCATCCTCACTCACTCTCCCCCTCGTCTCCCTCACTCTCTCCCTC
Source organism: Triticum aestivum (assembly GCF_018294505.1). Lineage (NCBI taxonomy): Eukaryota > Viridiplantae > Streptophyta > Magnoliopsida > Poales > Poaceae > Triticum > Triticum aestivum. The sequence goes on along the minus strand of NC_057794.1, from coordinate 412,779,344 downwards.
GATGCCCGAGCGCGTTCCTCGCCGCCGTTCGTCGTAGACGACGCCAGAGCCACCCCCTCGCCCCTCCGACAAGCCAAATTGCTCCGCCATGACGCCCTCGCCCTCCCCACCGAGCCATGCTTCGCCGAAGGCCCTGCATCGCCGCTATCGCGCCGTCTTCAACCTCGGTTCCCGCCGGACGCCGTTCATCGATTCGCCTCGCTCCGGTCGCCCCCGAGCACACTAATCTGCTCATCGACCTCCCTGTGAGCTCCACCGTTTTTCCCCTCTTCTTTCCCACGCGTTTGCACCCTCTAGGACATAGTTCCACCCTGGCCGAAGCTCGTCTCCACTCGAGCTTGTCGCCGGTGTCGCTCCGGCGACCATTTGGTCATCCCGTGCTATGCAACGTGCTTGCCGCATCGCGTAGTGCCTCGCTAGCGCCTCAGTTTCCGTGTTTGCACGCTGCAGCCCACACCCCGCACATGGCCGAACTCCGGTCGCCGCCTTGGAGCTCGTCGTCGTTGTCTCCGGCCACCATAGGCCCGGCCTCCACCACCACTAGATGCGTTCCTGCAAGAGCTCTCCAACGAGCCCAAGAACGGCCTCGCCCGTGCCCTGTAGGCGTTTTCCGAGCCGCGCCACCGTCTCGGGCCTCGCCGGCGTCGAGTCGCCGGCGGGATTAGCCCCGCGGACCAGGGGTTTGACCCCAGTTTGACTCCCCTGAGTCAATGACAAGTGGCCCCCTTTGTTAACTAAATCAGATTAGTTTTAATTCAAAATAATTAGCATAATTAACTACTGACACGCGGGACCCACCAGTCAGGTTTGACCTGGACGTGCCCGTTGACCACTGACGTCACCCTGACGTAATGCTGACGCGGTAATTAAATTACTGGATTTATTCTTTAATAGGAAATTCCAGAAAATAGTCAAAACTTCTAAAAATCATAGAAAATCAACCATATCTTCAAATGCAAAGATTTATATATGAAAAATGATCAGAAAAATTCAATCTATCCATCTGTAATGGTTTCATGCATGACAAAACAAGTTCATCTTGCTGTTTAAGCAGAATAAGGAAATGCACTATTAAGGCCATGTTTAATGAGCTAATATTTGAATCTTTGATTCAAATGAGTTCATTCCTTTCTGTTATAACTTGCATTAGGCCAAGACACATTCATATTGACATGTCATAGCATGCATCATATTGTTGCATATCGTCCTGTGTTGATTGTGTTTCCATGTGTTCTTCGTGGTAGGTTCTGAGAACTGACATCTGTATGTGTGATTTAAGATGCAGTTACTACCATACATTCGGCCCGAAACCAATGGACCCTCTCGGCTTTTTAATCACCCTAGTACTCTGTCCAGGAGTTGCAAATAGTTTCTGGTGTTTGTAGGTTATGTGTTGGCGGCCGTGCGTAGCGCTGACCCTAGGGGTGGGCTATGTTGCGGTAGATACACCGTGGCACGGTGTACCGAGTCACCCGTTTGGTGTCTCGGGAACCCTATACACATCATTCGGGGCCGTATGTGGAAACCTCGGCCGGACTCCCTGCGGATGGAACCTGGATAGGCGATAAACCTGGACTAGAGTCCTAAGTGTTTAGGTAGGTCGTGGCCGACACCCTCGCTGGGCTTCCGCTTGAAGGTTGCCGAGTACATGTCGTGTAAACAGCGGTAAGTGGTGAAAGCGTGTATGAAGAAGTAGACCCCTGCAGGGTATAAAACTATTCGAATAGCCGCGTCCACGGTAAAGGACTACTTGGTTGCCTATACAGTTCATAGACAAGTTATTGGATACTACTAAAAGACTCAAGATAAGTGTGAGTACCGAGGATGGCCCTCCCGTAGGATGACGAGGGAGGATCCCAGGTGGGGTATTGTGTTGGTGAGTAGTGGACTCGTGTGCGAAAACTATTTTACTAGTGAAATTCCGTAGGATAGCTTAGCCAAGAGTCAAAGCTGGCTTGCTACAATAACCCCACCACCTTTTTGAGAATGAGCATGTATATTAGGTTCTGATGTAAGACTTGCTGAGTACCTTCGTACTCATGTTTGCTTAATTACTGTTTTCAGACGACAACACCGCCCCTTCTGATGGGTTCTACGTAGATCTTGACGTCGACGAGTGACTAGCCACCCAGATGGTGATCCTGGCCATGGAGGGCCCTATGTAGATAGACAAGCTTCGAGAAGCCTTCTTTCTTCTAGAGTCTGTACTCAGACTAGTTGCTTCCACATGTGCTTGTATGTTTGTATGACTTGAGTGTCGGGTCATGTGACCCCTATCTGTATGAACATGTTATGTATGGCTCCCTGGAGCCTTTAAATAAAGTACTTGAGTTGTAGAGTTTTGTTATGATGCCATGTTGTATGTACTCATATCAGGCATATTGTGTGTATGATTGAAATGCTTGGTATGAGTGGGATCCGACAATCTAGTTGTTTATCCTTGGCAGCCTTTCTTATGGGGAAATGTAGTCTAGTGTTCCTCGCGCCATAGTAGTCCGCTACAGCCTGGTACACCGGAGTCCTGCTAGCCCAGCACTACTGTTCAGGACACTTGACTGGCCGTCATGTGTTTCACTTTGTTCCTATGTCTGTCCCTTCGGGGAAATGTCACGCGGTGACTTCCAGAGTCCTACCTAGCCTGCTATAGCCCGGGTTCCCCGGATTCCTGTTAGCCCAGTGCTACAGCCCGGAAACACTCGCTGATGACCGACATGCTCGATGTGATTCATGTATGCCTGTCTCCATAGGTCTGTGTCGCTTTGGGTTCACGACTAGCCATGTCGGCCCGGGTTCTCTGTCATATGGATGCTAGCGACACTACCATATACGTGAGCCAAAAGGCACAAACGGTCCTGGGCCATGGTAAGGCGACACCCGTGGGATACCGTGCGTGAGGCCGCAAAGTGATATGAGGTGTTACCGGCTAGATCGATGTGGCTTGGAATCGGGGTCCGGACAGCGTTGGCATTAGAGCCGGACTGCCTGTAGGTTCGTTGAGCCAAGCTGGTCAATGTCGAGTCTAGAAATGCTTTAGTTATATGTAGGGGAATTGATTGTGGGAGGGAACGTAAGGCTCTTTTCTCCTTTACCCTATGCCTCTGATCTGAGTCATTCTCTTCTCATTCAACGTGGGTTAAGGACTAGGCTCTCTTCTTCTATCAGGTTCACGTGTTACTAATCCGTAGTAGCTTATAGGATTGTTGTTACAAGTCCCAGTTCAATTTCTACTATTCTTAGTATGTTGATAATTGGATCAGAACCTTGATATGATGTTGTTGAGTGGTATTGCGAACTGTTGTGGATGTCTCAAATCTTTTTCTGAGCATTTACAGCTGTTATGCTGTCCAATTTTCCCTCGAAATTTTGATGTCTTTACATTGTGGTTGTGCTTTCAGATGGCCAACCGTGTTCAAAACCAAGTGGTTCGCCTGACCCGGTGCCTTGACGTGCCCGGTCATACTGCTATGTTAGTCCGGGTAATGATCGAGACGGGTTACCGTTGGTATCCCGAATACACTGTTGAAGAGAAATTCCGCGACTTTAATCAAAGCCAATATTTCTGCACCGTCAGGATATTTCCTTCTTATCCTGGATCTATCGAGCCCCTTCACTGTTCCTATGGACTCGGGGTTACTGTTGAGATGGCTGTGCAGGATGCTGCCTATTCCATGATGACCATTATGCGAGTCCGAACTGGCCCGCTTCGGAACACCGACTTCCGTTACATGCCAGCTTCACTTCCGAGAGCGCAAGGGTATCTTCAGGCTATCTATGCTGACTCCACTCAGGAGGACTCATTAACTCGTACCACTGCTGAGATGCTCGAAGATAAGGACCGAGAGAATCGGGCCTTGAGGCTAGAGCTTTTCAATACCCGTGCTGATCATTGGGCCACATTGACTCGGTTTGCACCTGCGGTGCAAGCTGGATGTATGGATACAAGGGATCTGTATCCTGTGAGATCAGCTCTGCCAGACATGGTGGATTGGCGTGATGTGGGAGGCATCACCCCACCCTGTGGTCCCCGCAGGCCACCGTTTGTTGGTCCAAGACCTCATCCTAGTCCCTATGGTCCACAAGCTCCTCAGGACCGTCTGTTTCCGGATAGTCACGTTGAACCTCCAGGCTATGGAGGTGACTTCTATCAGGACTACTACGGAGCTGTCTGAGTTAGTAGTAGTATCACTAGTATTGTAATAGTTGTATCTTCACTGTCCTGTGTGACTGGTGGACTACGACTTAATGTGTAATCAATTCCGAAAGGTCTCATGGATCGTAAGAGGGAGGAGTTCTTCAACTTCACCCAAGGAAGACTGACTGTGGATGCATATAGTCGTGAATTTGGGAATCTGGCACGCTATGCCCCTAAGGAGGTATCTACTGACGCTAAGAAGCAGGCAAGGTTCCGCAAGGGACTTAGCCCTGAGCTTCGCCGCGATCTCCGTCTGCACGAGTGCACATCCTGTCAGAAGTTGGTCAATAAAGCTATCAGTGCTGAGACAGGCCAGACTGATTATGACGCTTCACGCAAGCACTCCCGTGATTTTGGCTCTTCATCCGGATCTGGAACTCAGAAGCACCAGGTGTGGATTCCAAGCACGGCACTGCCACCCAGGTTCATCCCGAGGCCATCCTTTGAGGCGCCTCGTCCCAACCAGCAATTTGCACCGCCCAAGCCCTATGGTGGCCCCGCTGCTAATGCTGCTCCACGCCCCACTGTGGTGACATGCTTTAAGTGTGGAGAGCCGGGTCACTATAGTCGAGAGTGTCCCCAGAACAACAACCCCATTCAAACTGGAAAGTCTGTTGGCTGTGGTAAGCCCGCGGGAAAGACATTCTATGCCAAGCCGGTCACTACTGCCCGTCGCCATGTCAACTATGTTTCAGCCGAGGAGGCTCATGAGGATCCCAACGTCGTCCTTGGTACGCTCCTTGTTAACTGCCATCCGGCATCTTTTTTTTCGATACTGGAGCATCTCATTCATTTATATCCGAGAACTATGCTCGATTGCACAGCACGACATTCTGTGACATGCCCACTTCCATGGTAATTCAAACTCCAGGTTCCAAAAGGCAAACCTCTAGAGTAAGCCATGGGAACGAAATTCTTGTCGATAGACTTGTCTTCCTTGCATCATTAATAGCTCTCAAGTCCACGGACATAAACATCATCTTGGGTATGGACTGGATGTCAGCTCATTATGCTAAGATCGATTGTGCCACTAGAATCGTTCAACTTACTCACCCATCGGGCGAGACAGTCAATGTCTTAACTCGAGTGGCCAAGCGTCAGCTTTACTCCCTAAATGCCAACCCTCTTCCAAACCTTGAGGATGTTCCAGTAGTCCGAGACTTTCCGGATGTCTTTCCAGAAGAACTGCCAGGTGTTGCACCTGACAGGGATGTTGAGTTTGTGATAGACCTTGTTCCAGGAACCATTCCAATTTCTAGAAGACCCTACAAGATGGCACCCTTAGAACTAGCCGAGCTTAAGAACCAACTCGATGAGTCTTTGAAAAAGGGTTTCATCTGTCCTAGTTCCTCTCCTTGGGCTTGCCCCGTCCTCTTCGTTAAGAAGAAGGATGGAACGGATCGAATGGTTGTGGATTACCGACCTGTCAATTTGGTCACCATCAAGAACAAATATCCGCTTCCCAGGATCAACGATCTGTATGATCAGCTCGCTGGATCCTCAGTCTTTTCCAAGATGGATCTGAGGTTGGGCTACCATCAAATCAAAATCAGAAACGGGGACATTCCCAAAACGGCCTTTGTTACTCGTTATGGCCAATACGAGTACACCGCTATGTCCTTCGGTTTAACCAATGCCCCAGCCACCTTCTCCCGGTTAATGAACTCGGTTTTCATGGAGTACTTGGATAAATTCGTCGTAGTATACCTCGATGACATACTCATCTACTCCAAGAATGAAGAGGAACATGTCGAACATCTAAGGCTGGTATTGATGAAACTTCGAGAGCATCGCCTTTATGCCAAATTCTCCAAGTGTGAATTTTGGTTGCCAGAAGTGACCTATCTAGTCCATGTAATTTCTGGTAAGGGTATTGCTGTCAATCCCGAGCGAGTTCAAGCCGTCCTTGATTGGACTCCACCTGAGACGGTCAAGCAAGTTCGGAGCTTCCTTGGCTTAGCGAGCTATTGCCGCCGCTTCGTCGAGAATTTCTCCAAGGTTGCTAAACCTCTAACTGAACTCCTCAAGAAAGATAAAAAGTTCGAGTGGACTCCACAGTGCGAGTTCAGCTTTTAGGAACTGAAAAGATGCCTAACATCTGCTCCCGTACTGGTACCACCAGATTTCTCCAAGGACTTTACTATCTATTGCGACACCTCGCGACAAGGACTAGGTTGCATACTCATGCAAGATCGTCAGGTAATTGCCTATGCTTCACGACAATTACACCCACATGAGGAAAATTATCCCACACATGATCTAGAGCTTGCAGCTGTAGTCCATGCACTGAAAACTTGGCGACATTACCTTCTCAGTAATCGTTGCGAGATCTTCACCGATCACCAAAGTTTGAAATATATCTTCACCCAACCAGATTTGAATCTCAGGCAAAGACGTTGGGTTGAGTTGATCTCGGATTACGACTTAGGAATAACTTACACCTCGGGAAAAGCCAATGTCATGGCTGATGCGCTAAGCCGTAAGTCCTATTGTAACAACAAAGTCAACCATTTCTCCATGAGGAATTTCGTAAGCTAAATCTTCACATTGTTCCTCAAGGATTCCTATCCACCCTGGTGGCGAAACCTACCCTTACGGATCAGATCATCAAGGCACAGAAGGTAGATCCGGGAATCTCCCGTATTAAGAGAAACATTAAGAAAGGAGTCGCAAATTGTTTCTCCATTGATGATCAAGGTGTTGTATACTTTGCGAATCGCCTATTGGTTCCAAAGGCACGAAACCTAAGGTGGCTGATCCTTAAGGAAGCTCATGAATCCCCTCTCACCATTCATCCTAGTAGTACCAAAATGTATCAAGACCTACGCCAGAGGTTTTGGTGGACTAGGATGAAGAGGGAAATCGCTCAATACATTGCTAATTGCGACGTTTGTCATCGTGTTAAAGCAGAGCATCAATGGCCTGCTGGCACCCTTCAACCTTTGGCTATCCCTGAATGGAAATGGGATAAAATCAGTATGGATTTCATCACTGGGTTTCCCAGAACCAAGAGAGGGAATAATGCCATCTTCGTCGTGATCGACCGACTTTCCAAAGTAGCCCATTTCCTACCTGTTCGTGAGAGTATCACCGCTAGCCAGCTAGCCGATTTATAAATCTCCCGAATAGTGTCTCTTCATGGTGTTCCATTGGAAATTAACTCAGACCGTGGGAGTCTCTTCACCTCTCGATTTTGGGAAAGTTTCCAAAATGCTATGGGAACTCGTCTCTTTTTTAGTACCGCCTTCCATCCTCAATCAAGTGGTCAAGTAGAGCGAGTCAATCAAATTCTAGAAGATATGCTCCGAGCTTCTGTCATCTCGTTCGGAATAAGTTGGGAGAAATGCCTTCCCTTCATGGAGTTTGCTTATAACTATAATTATCAAGCTAGCTTAGGCAAGGCTCCTTTCAAAGTTCTTTATGGAGGAAAATGTCGAACGCCTCTTAACTGGTCAGAAACCGGGGAAAGACAACTCTTTGGCCCGGATATGATTCAGGAAGCAGAAGAGCAGGTTCGCGTTATTCATGAGAAATTGAAAACAGCCCAATCTCATCAAAAGAGTCAATATGATCGTAAATATAAGCCTATGATTTATGAATTCGACAAGAAGGCTTACCTTCGGGTTATTCCGTTAAAGGGAACCCATCGTTTCGGTATCAAAGGCAAATTGGCTCCTCGTTACATTGGACCCTTTCGCATTCTTGCCAAACGAGGAGAAGTTGCCTACCAATTGGAACTACCTCCGCATCTTTCCAGAGTTCACGATGTCTTCCATGTTTCACAACTCAGGCATTGCTTCGCGGATCCTATCCGTGGAGTGGACCACGAAACGCTTGATCTACAAGATAACCTCTCCTATCGGGAGTATCCCGTTCGTATCCTTGATCAACCCGAGCGTATCACTCGATGTCAGAATATCAAGTTTCTCAAGGTTCAATGGTCACACCATTCCGAGAAATAAGCCACTTGGGAAAGGGAGGATCGTCTTCGACTCGAGTACCCCACCTTCTTCCCGGAGGATCCTAAATCTCGGGACGAGATTCTTTTGAGTGGGGGTGAGTTGTCACACCCTAGCTAGTTCAAGCATTAGAGTGTGCATCATGTTTAAATTTCTCTTAAATTTGAAATGGGGAAAGTAGAAACCCCCAACACCCCCTGGAAACAACTAGGGTTTACTAAAATTATTTTCAATGAACCTTAAATGCCCTTCTAAAAAGTTTATCCTCTTTGTCTTGGGTTAAAAACCTCTGGCAAAATTGGTGCACAATTTTCCAGGTCAATAGAAGGTCATTGAATTAAATCATAAGTATTTGAATTTGGGCATTTAAATGCTATAAAATAATTTAAATGCTCAAATAATTCTGGAAATAAATGTTTGCTGTTGGAAATATTCTAAACAGAGCCCAAAATTATTTCCAGGATTTTTGGAAACGTTTTAGTATTTTAATTAAAGCCCAACATTTGCAGTTAAATAGAAAAACAGAAATAAATAATAATAAAAGAGAGAGAGGGAAGCTACCTGGGCCTTACCTGTGCTGGCCCAGCCCACCTGGCTCGGCCCAGCCGACTGGCTGCCAGTCGTCGTCCTCCTCCCGCCAGAAGGACGCGGAGCGCGTGGCCGGCGCCCGCGGCCACACGCCGGCCACCTCCTGCTTCTGCCGACGTCCTGGAGACGTCCAGGGATGCCACGCGACCCCCATGTCCCCCTCTCATCCTCGCTCACTCTCCCCCTCGTCTCCCTCACTCTCTCCCGCGATGCCCGAGCGCGTTCCTCGCTGCCGTTCACCGTAGACGATGCCAGAGCCACCCCCTCGCCCCTCCGACAAGCCAAATTGCTCCGCCACGACGCGCTCGCCCTCCCCACCGAGCCACGTTTCGCTGGAGGCCCCGCATCACCGCTATCGCGCCGTCTTCAACCTCGGTACCCGCCGGACGCCGTTCATCGATTCGCCTCGCTCCGGTCGCCTCCGAGCCCACTGATCTGCTCATCGACCTCCCTCTGAGCTCCGCCGTTTTCCCCTCTTCTTTCCCACGCGTTTGCACCCTCTAAGCCATAGTTCCTCCCTGGCCGAAGCTCGTCTCCGCTCGAGCTTGTCGCCGGCGTCGCTCCGGCGACCATTTGGTCATCCCGTGCTATGCAACGTGCTTGCCGCATCGCGTAGTGCCTCGCTAGCGCCTCAGTTTCCATGTTTGCACGCCGCAGCCCAAACCCCGCACATGGCCGAACTCCGACCGCCGCCTTAGGGCTCGCCGTCGTTGTCTCCGGCCACCATAGGCCCGGCCTCCACCACCACTAGATGCGCGCCTGCAAGAGCTCTCCAGCGAGCCCAAGAACGGCCTCGCCCGTGCCCTGTGGGCATTTTCCGAGCCGCGCCACCATCTCGGGCCTCGCCGGCGTCGAGTCGCCGGTGGGATTAGCCCCGCTGACCAGGGGTTTGATCCCAGTTTGACTCCCCTGAATCAATGACAAGTGGGCCCCATTTGTTAACTAAATCAGATTAGTTTTAATTAAAAATAATTAGCTTAATTAACTACTGACACGTGGGACCCACCAGTCAGGTTTGACCTGGACGTCCCCGTTGACCACTGACGTCACCCTGACGTAATGCTGACGCAGTAATTAAATTGCTGGATTTATTCTTTAATAGGAAATTCCAGAAAATAGTCAAAACTTCTAAAAATCATAGAAAATCAACCATAGCTCCAAATGCAAAGATTTATATATGAAAAATGATCAGAAAAATTAAATCTATCCATCTGTAATGGTTTCATGCATGACAAAACAAGTTTATCTTGCTGTTTAATAGAATAAGGAAATGCACTATTAAGGCCATGTTTAATGAGCTAATATTTGAATCTTTGATTCAAATGAGTTCATTCCTTTCTGTTATAACTTGCATTAGGCCAAGACACATTCATATTGCCATGTCATAGCATGCATCATATTGTTGCATATCGTCCTGTGTTGATTGTGTTCCGATGTGTTCTTCGTGGTAGGTTCTACCTCCGAGGATATTCACGAGTATCCAACTGAAGGGCAGTACCCCACTACCACTCCATCAGGCAAGCAACCCATTGATCATTTCGATACAAACCCATGTTCTCGCTTCTGCTCTGGTTTACTGCATTAAGACAATGCGATTCAAACTGTTGTGTGTTACGGTAGTTGAACCCTTATCTTCTGCATGACCTGTCATTGCCATAGTAACTAGATGAAACCCACTAGCATATGTAGGAGTTGATTGAGCCAAGTATGTGATTCCTACCTTGCTATGCCTGCTATGCTTAGAGTTGTGTGAGGTCTGGTTCATCTGGGTGATGGCCTAGAGTGAAATGCTTGTGTCGGTAATATGAGGGATGTGTTGAACATGTTTTGGTAAAGGTATCGATGAGAGGCCATGTAGGAGTACATGGTGGGTTGTTTCATTGAGGCCGTCCATAAGAACTGAGATCTGTATGTGTGATTTAAGATGCAGTTACTACCGTACATTGGACCCGAAACTATTGGACCCTCTCGGCTTCTTAATCACCCTAGTACTCTGTCCAGGAGTTGCAAATAGTTTCTGGTGTTTGTAGGTTATGTGTTGGCAGCCGTGCGTAGCGCTGACCCTAGGGGTAGGCTATGTTGCGGTAGATACACCATGGCACGGTGTACCGAGTCACCCGTTTGGTGTCTCGGGAACCCTGTACACATCGTTCGGGGCCGTATGTGGAAACCTCGGCCGGACTCCCTGCGGATGGAACCTGGATAGGTGATAAACCTGGACTAGAGACTTAAGTGTTTAGGTAGGCCGTGGCTGACACGCTCGCTGGGCTTCCGCTTGAAGATTGCCGAGTACATGTCGTGTAAACGGCGGTAAGTGGTGAAAGCGTGTATGAAGAAGTACACCCCTGCAGGGTATAAAACTATTCGAATAGCCGCGTCCGCGGTAAAGGACTACTTGGTTGCCTATATAGTTCATAGACAAGTTAATGGATACTACTAAAAGACTCAAGATAAGTGTGAGTACCGAGGATGGCCCTCTCGTAGGATGACGAGGGAGGATCCCCGGTGGGGTATTGTGTTGGTGAGTAGTGGACTCGTGTGCGAAAACTATTTTACTAGTGAAATTCCGTAGGATAGCTTAGCCAAGAGTCAAAGCTGGCTTGCTGCAATAACCCCACCACCTTTTTGAGAATGAGCATGTATATTAGGTTCTGATGTAAGACTTGCTGAGTACCTTTGTACTCATGTTTTCTTAATTACTGTTCTCAGACGACAACACCGCCCCTTTTGATGGGTTCTACGTAGATCTTGACGTCGACGAGTGACTAGCCACCCAGGTGGTGATCCTGGCCATGGAGGGCCCCATGTAGATAGACAGGCTTCGAGAAGCCTTCTTTCTTCTAGAGTCTGTACTCAGACTAGTTGCTTCCGCATGTGCTTGTATGTTTGTATGACTTGAGTGTCGGGTCATGTGACCCCTATCTGTATGCACATGTTATGTATGGCTCCCTGGAGCCTTTAAAGAAAGTACTTGAGTTGTAGAGTTTTGTTGTGATGCCATGTTGTATGTACTCATATCGGGCATATTGTGTGTATGATTGAAATGCTTGGTATGAGTGGGATCCGACAATCTAGTTGTTTATCCTTGGCAGCCTTTCTTATGGGGAAATGTAGTCTAGTGTTCCTCGAGCCATAGTAGTCCGCTACAGCCCGGTACATCGGAGTCCTGCTAGCCCAGCACTACTGTTCAGGATACTTGACTGGCCGACATGTGTTTCACTTCGTTCCTATGTCTGTCCCTTCGGGGAAATGTCACGCGGTGACTTCCGGAGTCCTTCCTAGCCTGCTACAGCCCGGGTTCCCCGGAGTCCTGTTAGCCCAGTGCTACAGCCCGGAATCACTCGCTGATAACCGACATGCTCGATGTGATTCATGTATGCTTGTCTCCATAGGTCTGTGTCGCTTTGGGTTCACGACTAGCCATGTCGGCCCGGGTTCTTTGTCATATGGATGCTAGCGACACTACCATATACGTGAGCCAAAAGGCGCAAACGGTCCCGGGCCATGGTAAGGCGACACCCCTGGGATACCGTGCGTGAGGCCGCAAAGTGATATGAGGTGTTACCGGCTAGATCGATGTGGCTTGGAATCGGGGTCCTGACATCACGTACCCGCCACAATACGTTTTCCAGGTTAGAAAGCGTATTCTCGTGCTTCCTTTGAACAGAATATGCTTTCCTGATTCAAAAGCGCACTTTGCCTATGTTTCTGCTAAGAATACGATTTCTGCTTGTAGATGGCGTATTCCAGAGAAAGGCACTTTCAGTTTTTCTGTCAAGGGCCTCTGTGTGATGATTTTATTACAGATGGGTCCCTGGCAGAAAAACCATTATATCTTTTTACTCATAACTCAAGATGAGGTGATTCCAAAGCCCATTTCTTTGTCTTGTTGAGCCCGTTCTGTTTGTCACACTTTCTCCATGTGTTAACATTCTGAAAATGATCTTTTTCCCCTTGCATGAAAATAGCCCCTCCGGGAGAGAACTGTTTCTGGCAATTCCTTATGCGGCTTCACCGCACCTCTCACCGATGCCTTCTTCACCCCCAGGCAAGCCACAATACCCAATTGCATGATAGTCATGCAATAGCCATGGTTTTCAACTTGAATATTTGCTTGTTTAAAATATGGTTATAGTTGTTTCAGTAATGTTTCTGGGTTAGTGCTTACTTGCTTGCTATGTTGTTATGCCCTGCTGGTTGCTAGTACTACTTTCATATTGCCATGCTTGATAGCAGTACATGTTGGGTTGGTTATGTTCTTCGGTGCATGAATAACGTCGGTTACCGAGTACTGTTAATGTCTGTTGTTCCTTTGCTGTTAGTTGGTTAAGTGTTACTCGGTAATGTTATTGATGAGTTCTTGCACGGTATTTATGTTTTATGCTAGTGGTCATGTTATGCTATGAGTAGTGTTGCACTTGTAATATTTATGCTCGTCATTATGCCATGTTCAGTTGGAGATTATTCATAGCTGATATGGTGGATAGTTATGTTGCATCCCGTGCTTATGTTGATAACATGCTCGTGCTTTGTATATGCATCATGTTATTTTATCATGGCTCAACATATTACATTCAAGTTTAACCGGATAAAATTGAACTTGAACAACTATTGGCTGAGTCATGGTGCCACCATATCGAAACTGACTAGTGCAACCACGCTTTCCTTTATGGGAAGGTCCAAATTGGGTCTATTGTCGTGCCTCTTGCTGGTGCCTCCAATGAGGGAAGGTTATGGGCGCACGCTACCCTGATCAGGTAGGCGGACATAACCTTGTGTGCCTGTTGTTGTTATTATGGATCCGGGTACCCTAGTGGGATTGTTTTGGCCACGACGGTGGTCGGTGTGTCTTTGGTAGACACTGCGCCACCCAGGACTAGCCCGTTGGGGATTAGGTCGGAGTGGCCGGGAGAGTGTCATGGCAATGGAAGGGTTTTGTCGGAATGCCGTTGGTCCACTAGAATGGGAGTGCAAGGCCATGGGTTCCGTGGTGTGGGTAAAGTGTGCTACCTCTGTAGAGTGTATATTAAATCTATCAATAGCCGCACCCGCGGATAAGGGCCCTATTCGTGTCGGTCACACCGTGAGTCAACAATATTAATAATAATGTGCATATTAACAACCCTGGTTCGATGATGAGATAAGTTGGTTGTGATCACCAGAAGGATCATGGTTTGAGACCAAGTGTTGGTGATGGTTGTCATCGCCGAAAGGATCACTGTTTGCGATAAGTTGGTTGTGATCACCGGAAGGATCACGGTTTGAGACCAAGTGTTGGTCATGGTTGTGATCGCCGGAATGATCACCGTTGCATCAAGGATACCGAGTTGTTGGATATTCGTGATGCTGTCGAGAATCATGGGTAAAGATCAAGCTCCTTGTGGTCATTTAATGATTACTACGGTATTGTTTATACCAAGCTTGATTTGATCCTGAGATGATCATGTAATGTCCGAGGTTGGTAAGTGATGCATGCAATGGTTACGAGGCAACCCGAACAGAATAAATGGTGCATGTAGTGTCATCATGTTGCATGCTAGTATCATCAGATTTATATGTTCTTGCCATGATCATATTGTTCTAGCAGTATTATGTTCATGTTGTTCATGTTATGTTATCCTAATGATTTCATGATAATTCCTCCTTAACCTGTAATTGTCATGCTGTTGTTTGTCTTGAATGCTCCTGGTTATTGTGTGCTTGCAAGTACATTCAATGTACTGACCTGGCGTGTCATGCCAGTTTGCATGTCATGCCAGATTTGAATGCTTGTTTGCCATGGATTCTTTGTTTGTGAGCTAGGATAAGCGTTCCAGCCAGAGTCCCTGTGGACTGGAGTTCACCACCGTCGTCGTTGTTCCGCTGCCAGTAGTTTTTTCGGTGCTTCGAGTTGTTCTACGGCTTGCATAGAGCAACAGTGGTTGGTGTAGTGTCGCCTTACCAATGTTATTCATTATAATATCGGAGACCTTGTAATCATATTCGTGAAATAATAATAAAAAGCTGGTTTGTTCAATGCTAAGCAGTGCCGTATTCTAGAAGACTTCTCCTCGATCTCTGGGCTGGAATATGGGGCGTTCTGGTTTCTGTGAGCTGGGGTGCCACAGGCTTGGTATCAGAGCAGGTCTGGATGTAGGATGCCCTAGCCCGAGCGAGCGTTAGAAAGCGGTAGTATAGACCCCACTTGGTTTGGTGCACTTGATTATTGCATTTGTTTGTCGCATAGCATGCATATAGATTGTTATTTTGTCACTAACGGTTAATCTTGTGAGTGTAGGCGGCATTGTTTCGGTCCACCGCCTGCACAATCTTTCTTAGCATGCTTGCTCCTCGATGTGATGCGGCCATATGATCATCCATGCCCTCCATCTCGTTCCCTTGGCAACCCTTGCTGATCTTTGTTATCAAAAAAGGGCAATGCCAATAAACCCAGTCTTCCACTGTTATCTTGCCATGTCATTTCATTCTTTGGACGGGTATGATTCCCTTCGTACGCTTGATGATAAGGTGGTCGTGACTTTTGTGTCTTGTTACTTGATCATCAAGTCCGTCCTCACCTGTGTATCCATCTAGATCCAGCCACTGTTCAACCAGTGCTTGGTGTAGCTTCGGTTACGCCAACTCCTTCCACACATGGATATAATTTCCATGCACACGGTCACAGCATATTAGGCCGTAATACCGGAGTTTTCATGTGATTTGTGTGCTTAGGTGTGCATGCATATTATGGTGTGAGTAGCAGTAATATGTGATGTCTGCTTGATTAATTATATTAGTAGTTTGCTTGAGTGCTTTTGTTTTAGTCGTACCTTTTGTTTCTTTAGGCCTTCGGTGTTACAAATTTTCCCCTATTAAAGTTGCTCGTCAGCCGACACCGAACCCAAAGTGTCAGCAAGAAATACATATATTTGGAAACCCAGCTAAACAGAATGGAATTGTTAGCAGACTATAGTGAAATTGGAAATAGCTCGTCTGAATACAAAGGAAATCCTGGATGGAATGTCAGTATAAAGTTTGCAGTAACCTGCACTCCTCACAACAGTATGGAATTCTCAGCCGACTGCATTCCGATTGGGGGATATCTGATCATGTTACTAAGTGTCAAGTCTCTCTCAGCGTGCACTCCTCATAGCAGAAATGATCAAATCAGCAAGAAGATAAATTGTGTGCAAGGTTGATAGAATATTATCAAAGGTATGGCTAAGATAAAAGTTTAATTTTCATTGAGGATGACTTTGGAACCCGATGTACCTGGAAGCAAGCAAAAATATGGCATGTACTCAGAAAGGAGGATAGTCTTGCAAAAGCCTGTTTCATGCAAGAAATCAATAACAAAAATATTAAGATGGTTATATAAGTGGAAATCGGTCTGCATATCACAATAAGAAGCTTCTGCTGTACGCAACCCAATCTTCCCTTGCAAGATACCCGAGAGGCTTCCATGGCAAGATTCATCTATCTTCCTCAGTACGATATATGGATGATTTCCCGTACAAGGTACTCTACCTTCTTCGGTAAGCAACCGCAAAAGCTTCCGGCATAAGGTATTGAGTCTCTCCCCAACAAAGTCTATAAGGGGGTATGCTTCTGAAGCACGATACCCAGTCTTCTTCACAAGCTGTCCGATGGAAGTTTCGAGCACAAGCTAGTCAATCTTCCTTAGTAAGACATTGGTACAAGGTAGTACGCTGTGAATTGATAGCATATCCCAAGAATCAGATCTGCAACATTTTGGTAGGAAGCAAGAATCAGTCAGAATACACGTATGTCTCGGGAATCAGATTCTCATATATATATGCAGTGAGCATACCACCAAGATCTTACAAGTCACTCGAATGAGAATCTGACAACCACGTGAGGATGGTTAAGAGAAGAAAGCCAGTATACACCGCAGTGTGACAAAGCATTATGAGGATTGACGACATCAATGAGCTCAATGCAAGTACATGTGAACCTAGAAAATGATCCTAAAGAGCCCTTGTCCCCTTTTTTCTCCAATGACGACACCATGCTTGTGATCTAAGTTGTTTTTAGCTATCCGGGGTGGATGTCGATTTTTATTTCTCTCTTCAACGACTGTCACGAGTTCTAAGCTGCTTTTTGGCCGTCTCGTATATCTATTGAGTTTCTTTTTGTGACAATAGCCCTATAGCTACTTTTTGGCTATTTTAGGGAGCTGCCACCTTCTCCCTATCAACCCGGCCTCATGTTCTGAGCTGCTTTTCGGCTGTCCTGATCCGTGGTTGAGTTATTTCAGTAATGTCCTAGATTTGAGTTGTAAAGACCGTTCTGGTGGCTATTGATTTATTTGCCGATTTCTTGCAAAGGTTCGGATGATCATTTTCCTGCAATCAGAACTTGAGGGGTGTTGAACATGGCATTTAATGGGGTACCCTGTCAGAAAAATGAGGATAAGTTGCGATTGCCGAAAAATTGCACCAGCAGTACCTATGGTGATATGAAGAAGCAATATGACCTAGCTCTTTCAGCCAAGGATACAGACCAAGAAAAGAATAATGAAGGAGCAAGACCAGTTATGCAGCCACGACAGGCGACAATCAAATATTTGGTACGGATCCGATACTCAAGACAGTGGAACCAGTTAAGGTGATTCAGAAACTTCCGCTATAAGCCAGAATCTTTTAGGAAAGCGGTTATGACCCAACTCACTGTTTGGAGCCCAAAGGACCTGCATTTAGTGGAGAAACCCAATGCAAGGATTTAGATCTTGGGTGTCCACTAGAAAAATCTGATCACCACTTCATGAAAGATTGTAAGTGTCGGATGACACAACCAGCGGAAATCACTCTTGGATTTGTGAGACCGACATATATTTCAGTCTTGAGAATCAATCATAGTCGTCTAAGTCAGCAGATCTAAACAGAAATTGGCGCCTGTATAAGCATGAACAAACACGGTAAGATCTATTAGAATATGGATATATTAAAGCAAACCACCCCAGGGCTAGTCATATAAAGATTTAGTGGGAACAAAAATAAGAAAAAGGATACCCGAGTTAGAAATGGTTTCCTTAAGTCAGTATCTTCATACTTGTTCCCTGAGCAACCAAATCTCGAGGATGATATTTCTTTAAGGGGGTAATGTTTGTGATAGCCTGATTTTTGGCCCTTTCTTTTTCTTTTGTTTTTCTGAGGTTTTTGCGTGAGATTTCCTTTTTCTGTGTCTATGTGGTATGCAAACTGAAGAAGATGCCCTCTTCTTTGCTTCCAGCGTGGCTTGTCATTCCCAAATCCTACGCTAGACCTTGTCATTTTCATCCTAGCCCAAATCCCAATATTCTTTTTATTGGGAATATGCCTTTTCTATTAAAGGAATAACTCAAATTTGCCCTAGGTTGTGAAGCAACCTTTATTTCCATCACTCCTAAAATTCCCAAATAATTCTCATAAATTTTTTGGGTCATATCTTTACGAAATATGGCAAAATATTTCATTTGCCATGTTTATCATCATGCTCAAATAATTCATTCCCTATTCTGCCCTAAATGGCACATTGTGAAGCAAGTGCTATTTTCCTTTCCCCAATTGATCTCAAACTCCTTGGACATCTTTTCATGTCCATATCATTTCCACATGCAAAAATGGAACATCATTTGCCTAGTAATTATTTAATTATGATTTTTTAAAGTTTCTATCCAGAAAGAATCTTTGTGAAGGAGGTGCAAGCTAGGCATATCCAAATGAGTTGCCATTTTGCATGATCCCTCATATCATCATATCATAACCCTCCAGCACATTAGAGCTCATGTCATGCCTCCATGTGAGCTAATCTACAATTCTTTAATTCTGCCCAAAATTTCAATTTGTGAAGCAAGTATATTTTATCTTGCTCCATTATGGCTGCCAATTTTTCTAGGCCTTCTATTGTCCATATAGCCTACGTCCACTCATTTTGGGCATGGTTCATCAAGCCATTATTCCTCTAGAATGTTTCCAAGTTTCTGGACAGAAATGATGTTTGTAAAGTAAGTACCATTTTGGATTGTCCATTTGGTCTGAGCTTTTTACAACATCTTTATATGTCAAAATCATGAGGATTTGCCAAGTTGCATCCCACTCCATAACTCCATGTGAGTGCATCATCCAAATAAAGTTTCTGGACCAAAAATGCAGTTGCAAAGCAACCCTATTATTTATTGGTCCATTTCTTCACTAAATCTCCATTATTGTAGCTCTTCCTTAGTTAAACCTCCCAGACAACTCCTTTGACCCCAATCAAGTCTCTGTGGATCAGCAGTGCTCGTTCGAGTTTACTGTAGTAAACTTTAGAGCATGATCACCATTTAACCAGAGCGATTTTAACCAAACTACCATCGTAGTAGGAACCTCCCCTGGATGAACTTTCCACTAGACAACACGCTCCATCTCATCTCCCCCGCTACATGCCAATGCACGCGGTGACCGCGTTAAAGGCAAGCCTGTGCGCGCGCTCTGCTGCCGTTGGTCGCGCCCAGGATGGATTCTTGCTCGGGCCCCTCTCCCTCTCGTCGTCTTAGCGTGCGTGAGCCTGTCTGTTCTCTTCCTCTCGTCATCACCGATCACCTAGACCCCGCTCCCCCTCCGGCAGCTTCCTCACCGACGCAAGCTGCCGCATGCCCACGGGCGCACAGTGGCATTTTGGCTCGGTTCTTCACCGTCTTCTTCCTCCCTGCGCCCCCTTGGCCTCCTCTGCCCCGTGAGAGCCACCACTGCTCCTCCTACGTCATCTACCTCCGAGCTCGCAAGCGAGGGCACGTGTCCGTGGCGCCGGACACGCATCCACGGACACTACAGCGCGGCACACCCTTCCCCTGCCTATATAAGCCATCCTAAGCGCGTTTCTCTTCACCAGCAGCCTCACCTCACTCTCTCAGTCCTCCCCGACCCCTCCCTTGAGCTCCTAGAGCTCCCGAGCCCCCCAATGGCCGCCATGGCCGCCGTCTCTGTCCTCCATGATTTCGGCAATGGCGAGCCGCTCCCCCTCTCCTTCCACCACGAGAGCCATCCACCACCACCCCAAAACCTTCTCCGCTCTCCTCCTTGCTCTCTGGTGGCCTCTCACCGTGCGTCCCATCTCTGACCAAAGCTCTAGTCCGCCGTGGTCGAGCTTTGCTTAGTCCTACACTCGCCGGCACGTGTGAGGAGCCCAGGCGGATGCGCCTCCCCGCGCTAGTCACTCCGGTGGCCGGGGCGTCGCCAGAGTCGGCCCGAGTCACGGGACGAGCGCCACCGTCGAGCCTTTGCTCTGCTTCGTCGGGCGAGCGAGGAGTTGAAGACGATGACCGCGCCCGACGACCCCACCTGCCCGCGGGACCCACCCGTCAGCCGCTTTGGGCATTGACCCACAGGACGCTGACATGGATAAGTGTTCACGTACCCGCCAGAATATGTTTTCCTGGTTAGAAAGCGTATTCTCGTGCTTCCTTTGACCAGAATACGTTTTCCTGATCCAAAAGCACACTTTGCCTCTATTTCGGCTAAGAATACGTTTTCTGCTTGTAGAAGGAGTATTCTAGTGAAAGGCGCTTTCAGTTTTTCTGTCAAGGGCCCGTGTGTGATGATTTTATTACAGATGGGTCCCTGGCAGAGAAACCCTTATATCTTTTTACTCATAACTCCAAATGAGGTGATTCCAAAGCCCATTTCTTAGTATCATCGAGCCCGTTCTATTGGACACTCTTTCTCTATGTGTTAACATTCTAAAAATGACCTTTCTACCCTTGCACAGAAACAGCCCCTCTAGAGAGAACTGTTTCCGGCAAATCCTTCTGTGGCTTCACCGCACCTCTCCCCGATGCCTTCTTCACCCCCTGGCAAGCCACAATACCCACTTGTATGATAGTCATGTAGTGGCCATGGTTTTCAACTTGAATATTTGCTTGTTTAAAATATGGTTATCGTTGTTTCCATAATGTTTCTGGGTTAGTGCTTACTTGCTTGCTATGTTGTTATGCCCTGCTAGTCGCTAGTATTACTTTCATATTGCCATGCTTGATAGTAGTACATGTTGGGTTGGTTATGTTCTTCGGTGCATGACTAACGTCGGTTACCGAGTACTGTTAATGTGCGTTGTTCCTTTGCTATTAGTTGGTTAAGTGTTACTCAGTAATGTTATTGATGAGTTCTTGCATGGTATTTATGGTTGATGCTAGTGGTCATGTTATGCTATGAGTAGTGTTGCACTTGTAATATTTATGCTCGTCATTATGCCATGTTCAGTTGGAGATTATTCATAGTTGATATGGTGGATAGTTATGTTGCATCCCGTGCATATGTTGATATCATGCTCGTGCTTTGTATATGCATCATCTTATTTTATCATGGCTCAGCATATTGCATTCAAGTTTAACCAGATTAGATTGAACTTGAACAATTGTTGGCTGAGTCATGGTGCCACCATATCGAAACTGACCAGTGCAACCACGCTTACCTTTATGGGAAGGTCCTAACTGGGTCTATTGTCGTGCCCTCGCCGGTGCCTCCAACGAGGGAAGGTTATGCGCACGCTACCCTGATCAGGTAGGCGGACATAACCTTGTGTGAACATTGTTGTTATTATGTATCCGGGTTCCCAAGTGGGATTGTTTTGGCCACGACGGTGGTTGGTGTGTCTTTGGTAGACACGGGGCCACCCAACACTAGCCCGTTGGGGATTAGGTCAGAGTGTCCGGGAGAGTGTCATGGCAATGGAAGGGTTTTGTCGGAATGCCGTTGGTCCACCCGAATGGGAGTGCGAGGCCATGGGTTCCATGGTGTGGGTACAGTGTGCTACCTCCGTAGAGTGTATATTAAATCTATCGATAGCCGCGCCCGTGAAAAAGGGCCCAGTTCATGTCGGTCACACAGTGAGTCAATAGTATTAATAATAATGTGCATATTAACAACCCCGGTTTGATGATGAGATAAGTTGGTTGTGATCGTCGGAAGGATCACGGTTTGAGACCAAGTGTTGGTCATGGTTGTGATCGCCTGAAGGATCACTGTTTGCGATAAGTTGGTTGTCATCGCCGGAAGGATCACGGTTTGAGACCAAGTGTTGGTCATGGTTGTGATCGCCGGAATGATCACCGTTGTATCAAGGATACCGAGTTGTTGGATATTCATGATGTTGTGCGAGAATCGTTGGTAAATATAAAGCTCCTTGTGGTCATTTAATGATTACTACGGTATTGTTTATACACGGCTTGATTTGATCCTTAGATGATCATGTAATGTCCGAGGTTGGTAAGTGATGCATGCGATGGTTACGAGGCAACCCGAACATAATAAATGGTGCATGTAGTGTCATCATGTTGCATGCTAGTATCATCAGATTTATATGCTCTTGCCATGATCATATTGTTCTAGCAGTATTATATTCATTGTCAGTGTCAATACCGGCGGATCTCGGGTAGGGGGTCCCGAACTGTGTGTCTAGGCCAGATGGTAACAGGATACAGGGGACACTTTGTTTTACCCAGGTTCGGGCCCTCTCGATGGAGGTAATACCCTACTCCTGCTTGTTTAATATTGATGATATGGGTAGTACAAGAGTAGATCTACCACGAGATCAAGGAGGCTAAACCCTAGAAGCTAGCCTATGGTATGATTCTTGTGTATGGGGTTGATTGCCTACGGACTACAACCCTCCGGTTTATATAGACACCGGATAGGGTTAGGGTTACACAGAGTCAGTTACAATGGTAGGAGATCTTGAATATCCGCATCGCCAAGCTTACCTTCCACGCCAAGGAAAGTCCCATCCGGACACGGGATGAAGTCTTCAGTCTTGTATCTTCATAGTCCAGGAGTTCGGCTGAAGGTATAGTCCGGCTACCCGAACACCCCCTAATCCAGGACTCCCTCAGTAGCCCCTGAACCAGGCTTCAATGATGACGAGTCTGGCGCGCAAATTGTCTTCGGCATTGCAAGGCAGGTTCCTCCTCCAAGTCCTTCATAGAAGATTTGTAAACACCAAGAGTAGTGTCCGGTTCTGCAAAATAAGTTTCCACATATTGCCATAGAGAGAATAATATTGACACAAATCAAATCAGCTGACGTATTCCACAGTGCGCTATCACACTACGGCCAAGTCCTTTACTCGAATCGTTTTTACTTTTCCACCTCAGCATGTTTTGCGAGGCGGTTTCCTTGGACGTCTTGTCAAAGCAGAGATCGCGTGCCCATTTTACGGGTTTCTCATAAATACGGACGTGGGTAACCCTAACCGCGCCATTTACCACGGCACTTGGGAGGCAAGCGAGTTTTATTAGGAAGGTGGGGACGCACAACCGCATCCGCCCATATAAAGGGAGAAGGATCCACCTTTTTTACCTATGCCTTCTTCCTCCTTTGCCTATCCATCTCCTGCTCACTCGAGCTCCAGCGCCCAAGCCCGCACTTCCCACTTCAACCTTCTCCAGCAATGTCCGGATCGGGAGGCAAGTGGATGGTCTCCTCCGTCACGGAGGGCCAAGTCAAAAAGCTAAGGAAGGCCGGATACTTATCCAAAGACATCACGCACCGGCTTCCCGAGGAGGGGCAGCTTCTTCCCACCCCAAGGCCCCATGAGAGGGTAGTATTCCTTCCCCACTTCCTCCGCGGACTGG
Organism: Triticum aestivum; assembly: GCF_018294505.1. NCBI lineage: Eukaryota > Viridiplantae > Streptophyta > Magnoliopsida > Poales > Poaceae > Triticum > Triticum aestivum. The sequence goes on along the minus strand of NC_057794.1, from coordinate 412,756,018 downwards.
GTTTTCCACTCCACCCATTTGTCCGGGGGCTCATGTTCTACTACGGCCTGGATTTCCACGATCTGGCCCCGAACTTCATCCTCAATATCTTGACGTTTATCGTCGTATGTGAGGCTTTCCTCCGCGTCCACCCTCATTTCGGCCGCTGGCTCAAGACCTTCAACGTCAAGCCCAAGGTGGTGTGCGGCAGCCAGGCGGAGTGCGGAGGCACCATGGCGGGCAAGATGGCCAACGTCCTATGGCTCGAGGGCTCCTTCGTGGAGACCCTGAAGGGGTGGCAATCCGGGTGGTTTTACATCACCGAGCCACGCGATCCAAAATGGACCGTAGCCCCAGAGTTCCGATCCGGACCCCCCACGCGGCTTATGTCCTGGAAAGAGACGGGCCTATCGTGGGGTGACGAAAAATAGGTGACCGGATTGCAAACATGCATCTAGTCCCTGGTGAACAAGCCAATCCGGCTTGTTAATGTAATCCAGGTTATGCTCATCCGCCGGATCCTCCCATGCCAACAACGGGATTTTAATCTGTGGGAGTTCGTCCCGGCGCAGCACCAAACCCTTAACAAGCTCTTTGACACGACGTATGAAGACGTCTGGAAGGTGCTAACCAAAGGCGCCAAGGCTCCCACATCCGCTTCCGAGGACTGCGGATACAGCTCGCAGCGTCATGCCAGCGAGGTAAGCTATTTTCACCTTTTACAGGATGTTAAGTTTTTTCATAGTTTAACTCCATGCGGGATCTAAACTCCCTTACCTTTGACAGGCTTGGCGGGCGGTATCCGGACCGATTAACTGTCCGGCTCCACTGCCCGAAGACCGAGCCCCAGCTCTACTAGTGAAGCTGCTGGCTCCGGCACCTTATGTGGTGCCGGAAAATAGGCCAAGAAGAAGAAGACCACGGGGACTCGAAAGAGTACCCGCAACGTGGTGTTGTCGGACTCGTCATCCGATGAGTCCGAGACGCCCTCCTCCTGTAAAAATGAGGAGGAGGAAGAAGAAAGCTCTCCCCCCCAGCGGAGGGAGGAAAGAAAAGGAAGGCCGCCCCAAGGGGGAAGGCCGAAGGGTCCAAGAAGAGGAAGACCCCTCCGCCGGACTATGCCCCCGACGCCGACGAGGACGAAGAGGAGTGGCCGGACAGGGCCAGGCGTCCGGCGAAATCGTAAGTGTTTGGATATCAGAGTAACTCATGATATTCCTTTTGTTGCACAACTTTCCGTAATGTCGAATATAATCATGCAGCCCGCCCCGGGCCAAACTCAACGAGTCGTCGAGCGGCTCCCTGGATTGTTCGGACGTGAACTCAATTCCGCCCGCTGTCTCCCCCCGCACTACGGATGATGCCGAAGTGGCGTCACAAAGAGCTCCGGGGCAGGAGGAGGTGGTCCCGGAGGAGCCGTAAGGCTACCTCCCGGACTCCAGGAGCAAAGGGGACAAGACCCCCCAGGCCTCCAAGTCCGGCTTTATGTCGGACACCGCGCCGGAATCTTCAACAGTTCCAGACTGCGGTAGGCAAACTCCTTCCAAGAGGAGCAAGTCTTCTGAGCCGGCAGCCTCCATCCAACCGGAGGCGCCGGACAATCTGCTAGAGGTGCTTGAAGGCGCCTCCATCAACGAGGAGCACCGTACTATTATGAGTATGGTGATCCAGAAGGTTCAGTCCGCCAAGAGCGGACTGACTGAAGCTTGCGCTAGCCTTCTAACAGGCTTCGAGGTAAGTAAAAATATTACCGCATAGACAGTAGCCCCTGATGCTCTGTTTGGCGTTCGGAAAGAAAAGCCGAATAGAGGATCTATTAAATTTCGCAGGAGTCTAACAATAAAGAGTCAATATGCGTATGCAGGCTTCACTGCTATCCACCGCCGCACTGACTGCGGAGGTGGGTGTCCTGAAGCAGGACCTCGAGCGAACCGAGCAAGAGCTCGGCCTTGCCAAGCGGCAGCTCGAGGAGAAAGAAGGTAAGAAATACCTTACTGAAAAAGGTGCCTATAGAGAGGCGTGATTGCAGAAAATAATAGGATTGTACTGCTTATTGTAGGGGCCACGACTGAGGTGGCAACCCTCAAGCAGGCGCTATCTGAGGTCGAAAAGAAAACGGCCGCGGAGCGCACCGAGCGAGAGAAACTTGGGGCTCAGCTCGGCGAGGTGCAGCGAGAGCTTCAGGCTCTCATGAAAAAACATGAGAGTTTGGAGCTTGAGTCAAAGACCCAAGCGTCCGAGCTTGCTACGGCCCTTGAGACTGCCAAGTCTGCCAAGGCCGAAGCCCAAAAGGCCCTCCAAGAGTTGGGGGAGGTGAAAAAGATAGCAGCGGGTAAGGCATTCTTCATGCAAAGCAGAAATATAAAAGTAAACTACTTGTTACTTACCCGAATCCGGAGCTCTCCAGGGGCATTCGCAGATCTTCCCCGCAGCGTATCTGATGCCGCCGCATTCTACTGAGCTGAAGAGGGCAGCTCGACAGAGAAGGTGTTCAGGTCTCAGTATGCTGAGGCCGGACACCCTATGCCCTTGAGCGACCAGCTGAAACAGCTGGTCGAGTTCCACAAGGCGGCCGAACAGGCCATGAAGGGCTTCATAGTTCGGGTGTGGCCCGTAGAGGCCCTACCTGGGAGCTACTTCGGGCTGGTGCGGCGGCTGGTGGAGGCCTGTCCAAGGCTCGAGGTCATCAAGCGCTCCGTCTGCATCGAAGGTGCCCGTAGGGCCCTTGCCCGTGCAAAGGTGCACTAGGGTAAGCTGCACGGTGAGAAGCTTGTTAGGGACGGGCCGCCGCCGGGGAAGGAGCATCGCAAGCCCGAGAACTACTATAAGGATGTTCTTGCGGGTGCCCGCCTTGTAGCGGATGAGTGCACCAAGGATGTAATTTTTGAATGAACTCGCTCGATTTTATCCTGTGCGCTGAAAACTTGTTCATATGCGCTAAGCAATGCTTATTGAATTGAAAATATTATTTTCTGTGTGGCCGTTTATCAAAAATTGAGAGATGGCCAGTCGTCGGCTTCTGCCCCCATGCCACTAGTGCTGGGGTGTTCGGTGATAAACCCGTGCGCTCTTTTTCCCATGTTTGGGTCCTTCGAGGGAGGCGCTCAGCATGACGAACCAGGCAATCGGACTATAATGCTTGAACACTCTCACCTAGCCATAGAACTTTATAATTTTAAATTTTAGCAAAGCCCCTAGTTCGGAAGACCGAGTTCGGGGCGCTATCCATGCCTTGGCTGGGGTTATCCAGCTCCTCGCTCGAAGCGACATAAGTCTTTAGGGACCCAAAAAACCTCTCGAACAGCGACCGGTCTCTCGCCTCATCATGACAGTCAGTTTTAGCTTTCTCCACTGAGGTGCTTAACCCAGCTAAACCGGGGCACAATCGCAGTGGTTCTCCTAGTGCTACCTTAGCCGATATAGCGGAACGTAAGGCACCAAAACATAGGAGCCGGGCAAACCCAACTATTGACCCAAATCATGATTCGGAGCCGATGCATATAGTGCTATAAGTTCGGGGTGCCGCACTTGTGAAAGTGTACGGAAGCCCCTGGCGTACTTGCTATACCAGTGTACGATTGCAACATGTCATTAATGAACATATATAAAAGAGAGCAATGCAAAAAATAGACAAAAAGCTAAGTATTGTTTATAGAGAGGCTATTTATCAAAGCCGAACGATACAAATAGTGTGGTAAGCAAAAGATATTGGACTATTCAGTATGCCCAGACCAGGGGCAGGCCGCGGAATTGTATTTAAAACAAGTATAGCACTCGTAACAGAGACCACCTGGGATTCCATAATGCGGCATGGCTTGTCTGCCTCCCTGGATCTTGCATCATTTGTGCGGCAGTCGAATTGCCGAACAGGTCGTCCGAAGTATGGAGTCCTGAAAGTAAGAAAAAATTAAAAAAAAGAATCCGGCAGCCCCTAGTACGTTTTAAGCCGTATTTTGGGTGTGCCGTTATTGTGCCCCTTCAAAAATCCAAGTTCCAAACATGCAACAAACTCCAATCTTCACCTGCAACTAACAACGCTATAAGAGGCGCTGAGCAAAGCGGTAACATAGCCAAACAACGGTTTGCTAGGACAAGGTGGGTTAGAGGCTTGGTTCAACAATATGGGAGGCATGATAAGCAAGTGGTAGGTATCACAGCATAGGCATAGCAAAAGAGCGGGCAACTAGCAAGGAAAGATAGATGTCACACCCTAGCTAGTCATGCATTAGAGTGTTGCATCATGTTTATTTTTGCATCAGAAACCTGAAATGGGGATGACAGAACCCCCAGTCCCCTCTGAAACCAATTAGGGTTTACTAAAAACTTTTTCAATGAACCTGAAATGCCCTTCTAAAATGCCCATCATTTTTGTCTTGGTGCAGAACCTCTGCCAAAAGTGATGCACATTTTCCTAGGCCATCTTAGGGTTTTTGATTTAAATCATAAATATTTGAATTTGGGCATTTAAAATTATATAAAATATTTAAATGCTCAAATATCTCCAAACTAAAATGTTTCATGTTGGAAATAATCCAACTATGGACCAGGAGTAGTTTGGTGATTTTAGGAGTTGCCTAAGTATTTTATTTAATTCAACAAAGTTGCAGAAGTATTAAAAAAATACAGAAAATAGAAAAAATGGAAAAACTTACCTGACGCCAGCACCCGGCCCACCTGCCGGCCCAGCCCAGCGCCGCTCCAGCGAGCTGCTTGCCGGCCAGGCAGGCAGGCAGGTGCCCGACGGTGACCGCAGCGCGCGCCACGCACCTGCTCGCCGCCTCGCCGCTCCCCTCGCCCGGTGACGTCGTGGACCGGCCTCCCTCGCTCCCCCGAACCCCCCAGACACCCC
>NC_057794.1:412735556-412750911 GCF_018294505.1 Triticum aestivum | reverse complement strand
CACCATCGTCGTGCCTTCGTCGTAGCCGTGCTCCCCGCCACCCGTGCGTCCTCTCGTCGTGTCCAGGAGCTCCGCCACTGTCCACTCCATCGAGCAAGCCGAGCCCCGAGCGCTCGCAACGCCCGAGCCCACCGCAACGACCTCGCCCGAACCGCCGTCGCCGGAGATCCCCTTCAACGCCGTCGTCGCTCCGGTCCATCTCCGGCCGCACCAAGGGCTTCGACGCACTCACTGTGAGCTTAGCCATCTTTCCCCCCTCCTTTTCTTGCTCCCGGAGCTCAACCGCACCCACCGCCGTGGAGCTCGTCGCCGACGTGCTCCCGGTCACCCTCCGACCACTCCACGGTGTCCATCATGCTCACTGTGTCACTTAGCACCTAGCTAGACACTCCCCGCACCTCACCGACCCCTCTTGCGTCAAGTTCGTCTTCGGCCGAACCCCGGTGGCCGCCAAAGTCATCGCCGGCGCCAACTCCGGCCACCCCGACCCCAACGGACTCCACCAAGAGCTGCGGCCCGTCCTCAGCTCCACTCCGATGGTCTCCGCGACCCATTTGGTGGCCGAAACAGCCAAAACCACTTCCGCCGCCACGTTGGGCTCGCCGGCGGCTAAACGCCGGTGCAGCCGACCCGGGTTTGACCACGGGTGGGCCCTGGTTGACTCCCCTGAGTCAATGACTGGTGGGGCCCAGCCCTGTTAATTAAACAGGTTTAGTTTTATTTAAACTTTAATTAAATTAATCACCCTGACACGCGGGACCCACTGTCAGGTTTGACCCGGACGTGTTCCGTTGACCTGCTGACGTCACACTGACGTCAGGCTGACGCAATAATTGATTTTCTGGAATTAATCTAATATAGGAAATTCCAGAATATAGTTTAAACTTTAAAAAATTCATAACTTTTATTCTGTAACTCCAAATCAGACAAATTATATATGAAAAATGATCAGAAAAATCCAATCTATCCATCTATACTATTTTCATGCATGATTAAACAAGTTAACCTGATGTTTAATGCAGAACAAGGAAAAACACTTTAAAGGGCCATGTTTGGGTCTAAAATTTGAATCTTTGATTCAAATTGGTTCAAACCCTTCTGAACCTAGTTGCATTAGCCCAACTCACTCATATTGCCATGTTTCATGCATGCATCATATTGTTGCACATTGTTTGGTGATGGTTGTGTATCGGTGTTCTTTGCGGCAGGTTCTGCCTCTGAGGAGTACCGTGATTACCCTAACGAAGAACCGTATCAGTGCATCGAACCATCAGGCAAGCAACCAATCATTTGATCATATCGATACAATCCCATGTTCTCGCTCCTGCTCTCTTTTACTGCATTAAGACAACACGTTTCAAACTGCTGTGTGCTACGGTAGTTGAACCCATTTCCTCTGCATGACCTGTCATTGCCACAGTAACTAGATGAAACCCACTAGCATGTGTAGGAGTTGATTGAGCCATATGTATGTGTTGTTCCTACCTTCCTATGCCTGCTATGCTTAGAGTCATGTCAGGTCTGGTTCATCTGGGTGATGGGCTAGAGTGAAATGATTATGTCGGTAATGAGAGTGGTGTGGTGAAGACGATTTGGTAAAGGTATCGATGAGAGGCCATGTAGGAGTACATGGTGGGTTGTTTCATTGAAGCCGACATTAAGCACTGAGATCTGTATGTGTGATTTAAGATACAGCTACTACCATGCATTGGGCCCTGAAATATGACCCCGCTCGACTTCTTATTCACCCTAGCTCTCTATCCAGGAGTTGCAAGTAGTTTCTGGTGTTTGTAGCCTACTGGAGGCCGTGGACAGCGCTGACCGTAGGGGTGGGCTGTGATGCGGTAGGTACGTGGCCGGGTGTACCGAATACCCGTTAGGTATCTCGGGAACCCTGTTCACATCGTTCGGGGCCGTATGGGAAACCTCGGCCGGACTCCCTGCGGATGGAACCTGGATAGGCGATAAACCTAGACTAGAGGCTTAGGTGTTTAGGTAGGTCGTTGTCTACACCCACGTCGGCTTTCGCTTGAAGTTTGCCGAGCACATGTCGTGTGCAGACGCTAAGTGGTGGAAACATGTATGAAGAAGTACACCCCTGCAGGGTTATCATGATCTATTCGAATAGCCGCGTCCGCGGTAAAGGACTACTTGGTTGCCTATACAGTTCATAGACAAGTAAATGGAAACTACTAAAAGCCTCAAGATAAGTGTGAGTGCCGAGGATGGCTCTTCCGTAGGAAGACGGAGGTGGATCCTCGGTGGTGTATTGAAGTGGTGAGTAGTGGACTCGTGTACGCAAAACCATTTCAAGTTGGAGTCTCGTAGGTTAGCCTAGCCAAGAGTCAAAGCTGGCTTGCTGCAACAACTCCACCAACCCTTCTTGATAATATGCATGTATGTAGGATCTGATGTAAGTCTTGCTGAGTACCTTTGTACTCATGTTGCTATAATTTACATTTTTACAGAAGACGCTGCAACCCCTTCTGATGGGTTCTACGTAGATGTTGACATCAATGAGTAGGCTAAGGCCCAGGTGGTGATCCTGAGCTTGTGAAGGACCACGTAGTATAGCTAGGCTTTCCAAGCCTCTTTTATTTTACTAGTTGACTGTACTCAGACAAGTTACTTCCGCTGCTGGTTTGTATGACTGTATGACTTGAATGCTGGGTCGTGTGACCCGTACCTGTGTGTATGATTATGTATGGCTCCCTGAGCCTTAAATAAAGTACTTGTGTCGTAGAGTCATGTTGTGATGCCATGTTGTATTTGCACATATCGAGCATACTGTGTGTATGCTATTGAAATGCTTGGTATGTGTGGGATCTGACTATCTAGTTGTTTATCTTTAGTAGCCTCTGTTACCGGGAAATGTCTCCTAGTGTTACCACTGAGCCATGGTAGCTTGCTACTGCTCTGGAACACTTAGGCTGGCCGGCATGTGTCCTTCTTCGTTCCGGTGTCTGTCCCTTCGGGGAAATGTCACGCATTGAGTACCAGAGTCCTGTTAGCCCGCTACAGCCCGGTTTACCGGAGTCCTGCTAGCCCAGTGCTACAGCCCGGACCCTCTTGCTGATGACCGACACGTTCGAAGCTGGGTCATGGATGCCTGTCCCTGTAAGTCTGTGCCACTTTGGGTTTACAACTAGTCATGTCAGCCCGGGCTCCTTAACATATGGATGCTAGCGACACTATCATATACGTGAGCCAAAAGGCGCAAATGGTCCCGGGCAAAGGTAAGGCGACACCCGTGGGGATACCGTGCGTGAGGCCGCAAAGTGATATCAGGTGTTACAGGCTAGATCGTTGTGTCATCGAGTCGGTGTCCTGACAGCGTTGGCATCAGAGCCGGACTGCCTGTAGGTTCTCCAAGCCAAACTGGTCGATGTTGAGTCTAGAAATTCTTTAGTTATACGTAGGGGAATTGTTTGTGGGTGGAACGTAAGGCTCTTTTTTCTCCTTTATCTTATGACATTCTGATCTGAGTCAGTCTATTCTTCCACCGGGGGTTAAGGAATTAGGATCTTTTCTCTCTATCAGGTTCACGTGTTACTAATCAGTAGTACCTTATAGGTTTGATGAATACAAGCCTAGTTCAGTTCTACTACCACATTATGTTGCTAGGATGGACTCAGAACTTTGATATGATGATGTTGAGTGTGTATGAAATCCTTTGTCAAATGTCTCAAAATCCTTCTTGAGCATTTACAGTTGTTATGCTGCCGAAATTTTGCTAGAAATTCTAATGCCTTTGCATTATGGTTGTGCTTTCAGATGGCCACTCGCGACCTCAATCAAGTGGTTCGCCTGACTCGATGCCTAGATGTACCCGGCCATACCGCCACGTTGGTCAGGGTAATGACTGAGGCTGGATACCATTGGTATCCTGAGTACACGGTCGAAGAGCTATTCTGAGACTTTAATCAAAGCCAGTATCTCTGCACTGTCAGGATATTTCCATCTTATCCTGGGTCCACCGAGCCCCTTCACTGCTCCTATGGACTCGGGGTTACTATTGAGATGGCTGTGCAGGACGCCGCCTACTCTATGATGACCATCATGCGAGTCAGGTCTGGCCTATTTCGGGACTCTGACTTCCGGTATATGCCAGGATGACTCCCGGGAGCACAAGGGTATCTCCAGGCTATCTATGCTGACCCCACTCAGGAGGATTCATGGACTCGCACTACTGCTGAGATGCTCGAGGATAAGGACCGTGAAAATCGGGCCTTGAGGTTAGAGCTCTTCAATACCCGTGCTGACCATTGGGCCACATTGACTCGGTTTGCACCGGCGGTGCAAGCTGGATTTTCGGATATGCGCAATCTCTATCCTGTGAGATCTGCTCTGCCAGACGTGATGGGTTGGCGTGATGTAGGAGGCATCACCCCACCTCGCGGTCCCCGCAGGCCACCGTCTGTTGGTCCAAGACCTCATCCTAGCCCCTATGGTCCACAAGCTCCGCGAGATCGTCTGTTCCCGGATGATCATGTTGAGCTTCCAGGCTATGGAGGTAATTTCTACGAGGACTACTACGGATCGGTCTGAGTTAGTGGTAGTATCACTAGTTTGTACTAGCTGTGTCGTCTATCGTCCTGCGTGACTCGTGGGATATGACCTAGTTTGTACCGCTTCCGGAGGTGTAGAAAAATAATGTATAGGAGCTCGGGATGCCTCCGATGAGATGTAATCCTCTTTTCACCGTAATAGTACCTTGTTTGGTCTTGTACTAAACCCTGTATGGTGTGTATGACGATGGAATAAAGAAGCAGTTTCTGTATCTACCATGTCATACGGATGATCATCTTGCATTCCGAGTTATTCCTTACATTCTGTATCCTGTGTCGGAATTTTATCATCCTGTCTAAATCATTGTCTTGTTTACCTAGGATGGTCAACACACGCACTAACCCTGCTCCTCAAGAGCAGGCCGAAGGCAGTGAAGTCAGGAATGCAAATCTGCCTCATCCTCCTTCCCTAGCCGAGGTTATGATGGAAGCCGAAAGAAACAAGCGCGAGACCAACCGTTTGTTGGAGCGTATTGAACAGAACACAGCACACCATCAGAGGACTAACGTGGTGTCACTCAGTGATTTCATCAAGTTACATCCACCCACGTTCCACCACTCCGTCGAGCCTCTCGACGCTGATGACTGGCTTCGCAGTATCTCTCACAAGCTGCGTTCCGCGCTAGTAGCTGAGGCTGACAAGGTCACCTTTGCTGCATATCATCTTGAAGGCCCCGCCAGTCTATGGTGGGAGAATTATGGAGCTATGCGCCCAGCGGGCGATGTCACTACTTGGGCTGAATTCAGCGAGGCTTTCCGTGAACATCACATTCCGGAGGGTCTCATGGACCGTAAACGTGAGGAATTTTGCAGTTTCACTCAGGGCCGACTCTCTGTGGATGCTTACAGTAGGGAGTTCGGTAACCTCGCACGATATGCAACTGAGGAAGTTTCTACTGATGCCAAGAAGCAAGCAAGGTTCCGTAAGGGACTTAGTCCTAAGCTTCGCCGCGACCTCCATCTGCATGAGTGCACATCCTTTCAGAAACTTGTTAACAAGGCCATCAGTGCTGAGACTGGTCAGACTGATTATGACGCAACACGCAAGCATGGCCGTGACATGGGTTCCTCATCCGGTGCTGGTCCTCAGAAGCGCCGCGTGTGGGTGCCCAACACCGCCCTGCCACCCAGGTTCACACCGAGGCCATCCTTCCAGACGCCTCGCCCCGTTCAACAGTCTGCACCAGCCAAGCCCTATGGGGGTCCAACCAACAGTGCTCCTCCACGCACCAGTTCCGTGACTTGTTTCAAGTGTGGGGAATCTGGCCACTATATGCGTGAGTGTCCCCAGACCACCCCCAACCAATCTGCTAAAGCTGTTGGCCGTGGCAAGCCGACAGGGAAAGTGTTCCACGCCAAGCCGGCCACCGCTACACGTGGCCATGTCAACTGTATCTCTGCCGAAGAAGCTCAAGAGGATCCCAACGTCGTTCTCGGTACGCTCCTTGTTAATTGCCACCCGGCATCTGTTCTTTTCGATACAGGAGCCTCTCATTCATTTATATCCGAGAACTATGCTCGTTTGCATAACACCGCATTCTGTGACATGCCATCCACTATGGAAATTTCTACTCCCGGTTCTAGATGGCAGACCTCCACAGTAAGTTATGGAAATGAAATCCAAGTCGACAGACTTGTTTTCCTTGCATCTTTGATAGCTCTCAAATTTTCAGATATTAATATCATTTTGGGTATGGACTGGATGTCAGCTCATCATGCCAAAATTGATTGCTTCTCTAGGACTGTTCAACTCACTCATCCTTCGGGCAAGATAGTCAATGTCTTGACCCGGTTAGCCGAGCGACAATTATATTCTCTTAACGCCAGCCCTTTGCCAGACCTTGAGGACGTTCCGGTAGTCCGTGACTTTCTGGATGTCTTTCCAGAGGAATTGCCAGGTGTTCCTCCTAACAGGGATGTTGAGTTCGTAATAGACCTCATTCCAGGAACCGTCCCGATTGCTAGAAGACCCTATAAGATGGCACCACTAGAACTAGACGAGCTTAAGAAACAACTCGATGAGTCCTTGAAAAAGGGTTTCATCCGACCTAGTTCATCTCTGTGGGCTTGCCCCGTCCTCTTCGTCAAGAAGAAGGATGGTATGGACCGGATGGTTGTAGATTACCGACCTGTCAATTTGGTCACAATCAAGAACAAATATCCGCTCCCTAGGATCAACGACCTGTATGATCAGCTCGCTGGATCCTTAGTCTTCTCCAAAATGGATTTGAGGTTGGGCTACCATCAAATCAAAATCAGAAACGGGGACATTCCTAAAACGGCCTTTGTTACTCGTTATGGCCAATACGAGTACACCGTCATGTCCTTCGGTTTAACCAACGCTCCAGCCACCTTTTCTCGGTTAATGAAGTCAATCTTCATGGAGTATTTGGATAAATTCGCCGTGGTTTATCTCGATGATATACTCATCTACTCCAAGAACGAGGAAGAACATGCCGAACATCTAAGGCTAGTGTTGAAGAAACTTCGAGAGCATCGTCTTTATGCCAAATTCTCTAAATGTGAATTCTGGTTGTCGGAAGTGACCTATCTGGGTCATGTAATATCTGGTAAAGGTATTGCTGTTAACCCTGAGCGAGTTCAAGCCGTCCTTAATTGGACTCCACCTGAATCGGTCAAGCAAGTTCGGAGTTTTCTAGGCTTAGCGAGCTATTGCCGTCGCTTTGTCGAAAACTTCTCCAAAGTTGCTAAACCTCTAACCGAACTCCTCAAGAAAGATAAAAGGTTCGAATGGACTCCACAATGTGAGCACAGCTTTCAGGAACTGAAAAGACGCCTGACTTCTGCTCCCGTGCTGGTACCGCCAGACTTCTCTAAGGACTTTGTTATCTACTGCGACGCCTCGCGACAAGGATTAGGTTGCATTCTCATGCAAGATCGACATGTAATTGCTTACGCTTCACGGCAATTGCACCCACATGAGGAGAATTATCCTACTCATGATCTAGAGCTTGCAGCCGTAGTCTATGCACTTAAGACCTGGCGACATTACCTCCTCGGTAACCGTTGCGAAATATTCACTGATCACCAAAGTCTGAAGTACATTTTCACCCAACCAAATTTGAATCTCAGGCAAAGACGTTGGGTTGAGTTGATCACAGATTTCGACTTAGGAATAACTTACACCCCAGGGAAAGCCAACGTCATGGCTGATGCGCTAAGTCGTAAATCTTATTGTAACAACCTGATGTTACAACAAGGTCAACCGCTTCTCCATGAGGAATTTCGGAAGCTTAACCTTCACATTGTTCCTCAAGGATTTCTTTCCACCTTGGTAGCGAAACCTACTCTTACGGATCAAATCATCGCTGCCCAAAAGCGAGATAAGGGAATATCTAAAATCAAGGAGAACATTGCTAGCGGAGGTGCTAGTTGTTTCTCCACCAATGATCATGGTGTTGTGTACTTTGAGAACCGTTTAGTGGTTCCCAAGAACCAGCATCTACGGCAGTTGATCCTAAAGGAGGCTCATGAATCTCCTCTCACCATTCATCCCGGTAGTACCAAGATGTATCAGGACCTGCGCCAGAGGTTCTGGTGGACTAGGATGAAGAGAGAAATTGCTCAGTATATTGCTAGCTACGACGTCTGTCGTCGTGTAAAAGCAGAGCATCAACGGCCTGCTGGCACCCTTCAACCCTTAGCTATTCCTGAATGGAAATGGGATAAAATTGGTATGGACTTCATTACCGGTTTTCCCAGGACCAAAAGAGGGAATAATGCTATCTTCGTCGTTGTCGATCGTCTTTCCAAAGTGGCCCATTTCCTACCTGTTCGCGAGAGTATAACCACTAGTCAGCTGGCAGACTTATACATCTCCCGAATAGTGTCTCTCCATGGTGTTCCCTTGGAAATTAACTCGGATAGAGGAAGTCTTTTCACCTCTCGATTTTGGGAAAGTTTCCAAAACGCTATGGGAACCCGCCTTTCCTTTAGCACCGCTTTTCACCCTCAATCGAGTGGTCAAGTGGAACGCGTCAACCAGATCCTAGAAGACATGCTTCGAGCCTCTGTTATCTCATTCGGAATGGATTGGGAGAAGTGCCTTCCATTTGCCGAATTCGCTTACAACAACAGCTATCAATATAGCTTGGGTAAAGCCCCTTTTGAAGTTCTCTATGGACGACGGTGTCGAACACCCCTTAACTGGTCAGAGACCGGGGAAAGACAATTCTTTGGCCCGGATATGATTCAGGAAGCAGAAGAGCAAGTTCGCATCGTTCGTGAAAAGTTGAAAACAGCCCAATCTCGTCAAAAGAGTCAATATGACCGGAAACATAAGGCTATGACTTTCGAGGTTGACGAGAAGGCTTACCTTCGGGTTACCCCTCTGAAGGGAACCCATCGTTTCGGTATCAAAGGCAAATTGGCTCCTCGTTAGATTGGACCTTTTCGCATTCTCGCTAAACGAGGAGAAGTTGCCTACCAGTTGGAACTACCTCCGCACCTCTCCAGAGTCCACGATGTCTTCCATGTTTCTCAACTCAGGCGTTGCTTCTCGGATCCTATCCGTGGAGTGGACCATGAAACGCTTGATCTCCAAGATAATCTTACATATCGAGAGTACCCCATTCGTATCCTCGATCAGGCCGAGCGTACCACTCGACGTCATAATATCAAGTTTCTCAATGTTCAATGGTCGCACCATTCTGAGGATGAAGGAACTTGGGAAAGGGAGGATCGTCTTCGACTCGAGTATCCCGCCCTCTTTCCGGAGGAACCTAAATCTCGGGACGAGATTCTTTTGAGTGGGGGTGAGTTGTCACACCCTAGCTAGTCATGCATTAGAGTGTTGCATCATGTTTATTTTTGCATCAGAAACCTGAAATGGGGATGACAGAACCCCCAGTCCCCTCTGAAACCAATTAGAGTTTACTAAAAACTTTTTCAATGAACCTGAAATGCCCTTCTAAAATGCCCATCATTTTTGTCTTGGTTCAGAACCTCTGCCAAAAGTGATGCACATTTTCCTAGGCCATCTTAGGGTTTTTGATTTAAATCATAAATATTTGAATTTGGGCATTTAAAATTATATAAAATATTTAAATGCTCAAATATCTCCAAACTAAAATGTTTCATGTTGGAAATAATCCAACTATGGACCAGGAGTAGTTTGGTGATTTTAGGAGTTGCCTAAGTATTTTATTTAATTCAACAAAGTTGCAGAAGTATTAAAAAAATACAGAAAACAGAAAAAATGGAAAAACTTACCTGACGCCAGCACCCGGCCCAATCTGCCGGCCCAGCCCAGCGCCGCTCCAGCGAGCTGCTTGCCGGCCAGGCAGGCAGGCAGGTGCCCGACGGCGACCGCAGCGCGCGCCACGCACCTGCTCGCCGCCTCGCCGCTCCCCTCGCCCGGTGACATCGTGGACCAGCCTCCCTCGCTCCCCCGAACCCCCCAGACACCCCCTCTCCTCTCCAGCTCCTCCCCCTCGCGCTCCCCCGCCATGACCGACGCCACCATCGCCGTGCCTTCGTCGTAGCCGTGCTCCCCGCCACCCGTGCGTCCTCTCGTCGTGTCCAGGAGCTCCGCCGCTGTCCACTCCATCGAGCAAGCCGAGCCCGGAGCGCTCGCAACGCCCGAGCCCACCGCAACGACCTCGCCCGAACCGCCGTCGCCGGAGATCCCCTTCAACGCCGTCGTCTCTCCGGTCCGTCTCCCGCCGCACCAAGGGCTTCGACGCACTCACTGTGAGCTTAGCCATCTTTCCACCCCTCCTTTTCTTGCTCCCGAGCTGTGTAGCGACCTCCCGGAGCTCAACCGCACCCACCGCCGTGGAGCTCGTCGCCGACGTGCTCCCGGTCACCCTCCGACCACTCCACGGTGTCCATCATGCTCACTGTGTCACTTAGCACCTAGCTAGACACTCCCCGCACCTCACCGACCCCTCTTGCGTCAAGTTCGTCTTCGGCCGAACCCCGGTGGCCGCCAAAGTCATCGCCGGCGCCAACTCCGGCCACCCCGCCCCCAACGGACTCCACCAAGAGCTGCCGCTCGTCCTCAGCTCCACTCCGGTGGTCTCCGCGACCCATTTGGTGGCCGAAACAGCCAAAACCACTTCCGCCGCCGCGTCGGGCTCGCCGGCGGCTAAACGCCGGTGCAGCCGACCCGGGTTTGACCACGGGTGGGCCCTGGTGGACTCCTCTGAGTCAATGACAGGTGGGGCCCAGCCCTGTTAATTAAACAGGATTAGTTTTATTTAAACTTTAATTAAATTAATCACCCTGACACGCGGGACCCACTGTCAGGTTTGACCCGGACGTGTTCCGTTGACCTGCTGACGTCACACTGAGGTCAGGCTGACGCAATAATTGATTTTCTGGAATTAATCTAATATAGGAAATTCCAGAATATAGTTTAAACTTTAAAAAATTCATAACTTTTATTCTGTAACTCCAAATCAGACAAATTATATATGAAAAATGATCAGAAAAATCCAATCTATCCATCTATACTATTTTCATTCATGATTAAACAAGTTAACCTGATGTTTAATGCAGAACAAGGAAAAACACTTTAAAGGGCCATGTTTGGGTCTAAAATTTGAATCTTTGATTCAAATTGGTTCAAACCCTTCTGAACCTAGTTGCATTAGCCCAACTCACTCATATTGCCATGTTTCATGCATGCATCGTATTGTTGCACATTGTTTGGTGATGGTTGTGTATTGGTGTTCTTTGCGGCAGGTTCTGCCTCTGAGGAGTACCGTGATTACCCTAACGAAGAACCGTATCAGTGCATCGAACCATCAGGCAAGCAACCAACCATTTGATCATATCGATACAATCCCATGTTCTCGCTCCTGCTCTCTTTTACTGCATTAAGACAACACGTTTCAAACTGCTGTGTGCTACGGTAGTTGAACCCATTTCCTCTGCATGACCTGTCATTGCCACAGTAACTAGATGAAACCCACTAGCATGTGTAGGAGTTGATTGAGCCATATGTATGTGTTGTTCCTACCTTGCTATGCCTGCTATGCTTAGAGTCGTGTCAGGTCTGGTTCATCTGGGTGATGGGCTAGAGTGAAATGATTATGTCGGTAATGAGAGTGGTGTGGTGAACACGATTTGGTAAAGGTATCGATGAGAGGCCATGTAGGAGTACATGGTGGGTTGTTTCATTGAAGCCGACATTAAGCACTGAGATCTGTATGTGTGATTTAAGATACAGCTACTACCATGCATTGGGCCCTGAAATATGACCCCGCTCGACTTCTTATTCACCCTAGCTCTCTGTCCAGGAGTTGCAAGTAGTTTCTGGTGTTTGTAGCCTACTGGAGGCCGTGGACAACGCTGACCGTAGGGGTGGGCTGTGATGCGGTAGGTACGTGGCCGGGTGTACCGAATACCCGTTAGGTATCTCGGGAACCCTGTTCACATCGTTCGGGGCCGTATGGGAAACCTCGGCCGGACTCCCTGCGGATGGAACCTGGATAGGCGATAAACCTGGACTAGAGGCTTAGGTGTTTAGGTAGGTCGTGGTCTACACCCACGTCGGCTTTCGCTTGAAGTCTGCCGAGCACATGTCGTGTGCAGACGCTAAGTGGTGGAAACATGTATGAAGAAGTACACCCCTGCAGGGTTAACATGATCTATTCGAATAGCCGCGTCCGCGGTAAAGGACTACTTGGTTGCCTATACAGTTCATAGACAAGTAAATGGAAACTATTAAAAGCCTCAAGATAAGTGTGAGTGCCGAGGATGGCTCTTCCGTAGGAAGACGGAGGTGGATCCTCGGTAGTGTATTGAAGTGGTGAATAGTGGACTCGTGTGCGCAAAACTATTTCAAGTTGGAGTATCGTAGGATAGCCTAGCCAAGGGTCAAAGCTGGCTTGCTGCAATAACTCCACCAACCCTTCTTGATAATAAGCATGTATGTAGGTTCTGATGTAAGTCTTGCTGAGTACCTTTGTACTCATGTTGCTATAATCTACATTTTTACAGAAGACGCTGCAACCCCTTCTGATGGGTTCTATGTAGACGTTGACATCAACGAGTAGGCTAAGGACCCAGGTGGTGACCCTGAGCTTGTGATGGACCACGTAGTATAGTTAGGCTTCCAAGCCTCTTTTATTTTGCTAGTTGTCTGTACCCAGACAAAGTACTTCCGCTGTTGGCTTGTATGACTGTATGACTTGTATGTTGGGTCGTGAGACCCGTACCTTTGTGTGTATGACATGTATGGCTCCCTGAGCCTTAAATAAAGTACTTGTGTCGTAGAGTCATGTTGTGATGCTTCGTTGTATTTGCACATATCGAGCATATTGTGTGTATGATTGAAATGCTTGGTATGTGTGGGATCTGACTATCTAGTTGTTTATCTTTAGTAGCCTCTCTTACCGGGAAATGTCTCCTAGTGTTACCGCTGAGCCATGGTAGCTTGCTACTGCTCTGGAACACTTAGGCTGGCCGGCATGTGTCCTTCTTCGTTCCTGTGTCTGTCCCTTCGGGAAATGTCACGCTTTGAGTACCGGAGTCCTGTTAGCCCGCTACAGCCCGGTTTACCGGAGTCCTGCTAGCCCAGTGCTACAGCCCGGACCCAATTGCTGATGACCGACACGTTCGAAGCTGGGTCATGGATGCCTGTCCCTGTAAGTCTGTGCCGCTTTGGGTTTACGACTAGTCATGTCAGCCCGGGCTCTTTATCATATGGATGCTAGCGACACTATCATATACGTGAGCCAAAAGGCGCAAACGGTCCCGGGAAAAGGTAAGACGACACCCGTGGGGATACCGTGCGTGAGGCCGCAAAGTGATATGAGGTGTTACCAGCTAGATCGATGTGACATCGAGTCGGGGTCCTGACAGCGTTGGCATCAGAGCCGGACTGCCTGTAGGTTCTCCAAGCCAAACTGGTCGATGTTGAGTCTAGAAATTCTTTAGTTATATGTAGGGGAATTGTTTGTGGGTTGGAACGTAAGGCTCTTTTTACTCCTTATACCTTATGACTTTCTGATCTGAGTCAGTCCATTCTTCCACCGGGGGTTAAGGAATTAGGATCTGTTCTCTCTATCAGGATCACGTGTTACTAATCAGTAGTACCTTATAAGTTTGATGGTTACAAGCCTAGTTCAGTTCTACTACCACATTGTGTTGCCAACATGGTTTCAGAACTTTGATATGATGATGTTGAGTGTGTACGAAATCCTTTGTCAAATGTCTCAAAATCCTTTTTGAGCATTTACAGCTGTTATGCTGTCGAAATTTTGCTAGAAATTCTAATGCCTTTGCATTATGATTATGCTTTCAGATGGCCACTCGCGACCTCAATCAAGTGGTTCGCCTGACTCGATGCCTAGATGTACCCGGCCATACTGCTAAGTTGGTCAGGGTAATGACTGAGGCTGGATACCGCTGGTATCCTGAGTACACGGTCGAAGAGCAATTCCGGGACTTCAATCAAAGCCAGTATCTCTGCACTGTCAGGATATTTCCATCTTATCCTGGATCCACTGAGCCTCTTCACTGCTCCTATGGACTCGGGGTTACTATTGAGATGGCTGTGCAGGATGCCGCCTACTCCATGATGACCATTATGCGAGTCAGATCTGGTTTATTTCGGGACTCTGATTTCCGGTATATGCCAGGATCACTTCCGGGAGCACAAGGATATCTCCAAGCTATTTATGCTGATTCCACTCAGGAGGATTCACGAACTCGCACCACTGCTGAGATGCTCGAGGTTAAGGATCGTGAAAATCGGGCCTTAAGGTTAGAGCTCTTCAATACCCGTGCTGACCACTGGGCCACTTTGACTCGGTTCGCACCGGCGGTGCAAGCTGGATTCTCAGATATGCGCGATCTCTATCCTGTGAGATCTGCTCTGCCTGACGTGATGGTTTGGCGTGATGTAGGAGGCATCACCCCACCTCGCGGTCCCCGCAGGCCACCGTTTGTTGGTCCAAGGCCTCATCCTAGCCCCTATGGTCCACAAGCTCCGCGAGATCATCTGTTTCCGGATGAACATGTTGAGCTTCCAGGCTATGGAGGTGACTTTTATGAGGACTACTACGGATCGGTCTGAGTTAGGGGTAGTATCCCTAGTTTGCACTAGCTGTGTCATCTATCGTTCCGCGTGACTCGTGGGATATGACCTAGTTTGTACTCTTTCCGGAGTTGTAGAAAAATAATGTATAGGAGTTTGGAATGCCTCCGATGAGATGTAATCCCTTTTCACCGTAATAGTACTTCGTTTGGTCTTGTACTAAACCTTGTATGGTGTGTATGACGATGGAATAAAAGAAGCAGTTTCTGTATCTACCATGTCATACGGATGATCATCTTGCATTCCGAGTTATTCCTCACATTATGTATTCCTATGTCGGAATTTTATCATTCTGACTAAATCTTTGTCTTGTTTACCTAGGATGGTCAACACGCGCGCCAACCCTGCTTCTCAAGAGCAGGCCGAAGGCAGTGAAGCCAGGAATGAAAATCTGCCTCATCCTCCTTCACTAGCCGAGGTGATGATGGAAGCTGAGAGAAACAAGCGGGAGACAAACCGTTTGTTGGAGCGTATTGAACAGAATACAGCACACCATCAGAGGGCTAACGTGGTGTCACTTAGTGATTTTATCAAATTGCATCCACCCACGTTCCACCACTCCGTCGAGCCTCTCGACGCTGATGACTGGCTTCGCAGTATTTCTCACAAGCTGCGTTCCGCGCTGGTAGCGGAGGCTGACAAGGTCACCTTTGCCGCATATCATCTTGAAGGCCCCGCCAGTCTATGGTGGGAGAATTATGGAGCTATGCGCCCAGCG
>NC_057794.1:412692519-412735546 GCF_018294505.1 Triticum aestivum | reverse complement strand
ATCATGTTTACTCTTTCAGCAGAAACCTGAAATGGGGATGACAGAACCCCCAGTCCCCTCTGAAACCAACTAGGGTTTACTAAAATAATTTTCAATGAACCTGAAATGCCCTTCTAAAATGCCCATCATTTTTGTCTTGGTTCAGAACCTCTGCAAAAGTGGTGCACATTTTCCTAGGCCATCCTAGGGTTTTTGAATTAAATCATAACTATTTGAATTTGGGCATTTAAAATTATATAAAATATTTAAATGCTCAAATATCTCCAAACTAAAATGTTTCATGTTGGAAATAATCCAACTATGGACCAGGAGTAGTTTGGTGATTTTTGGAGTTGTCTAGGTATTTTATTTAATTCAACAAAGTTGCAGATATATTAAATAAAAACAGAAAACAGAAAAGAAAGGGGGAAAAACCTACCTGGGCTCCTCCACTGTGCGGCCCAGCCAGCTGGCTGGCCCAGCCAGCCCAGCCCACCTCCCTCCTCTGTCGTCTTCGTCCAGACAGAGGGAGGGGAGTGTGGCCGGCGCGCGCGCGCGCGCCACCGCGCCACGCCACCTGCTCGCCTGCTTGCCTGGCCTCCCCTCCTCGCTCGACGCCCTGGACGACGCCACGCCTCTCCCCCTGCTCTCTCTCACTCTCCCTGGCTCTCTCCTTCCTCTCTCTCGCTCTCTCTCTCGCTCGGCCGAACATGACCGTCGCCGCCGTTCGCCATAGCCACCGCCTCCGACCACCCCTCGCTCCCCCGATTAGCTCAGAAGCTCCGCCACAACTCCCTCTTCCTCCCCACCGCTCCACGGGTCCCCGGAAGCCCTACATCGCCGCCACGTCGCCGTTCCCCTCTTCGGACTCCGACCACCGTCGCCGTCAAATTCGTCGTCTCCGGCGCGTCCCCGAGCCTGCTTCGACGCCCACTGCAACCGCGGTGAGCCCCCGGAGCGATTCCCCCTTCTTCCCTGGTCTCTCCCGACCTCTAGGCCCTAGCTCCACCTCGACCGAAAGCTCCACGCCGCCGGCGATGTCGCCGTCGTGGCCACGGTCGCCGTAGCGCCCAACCGAGCTCGCCATCGTGCTCCACACATCACGAGGAGCACGTAGAACGCACCAACGCCTCCCCAAACCCCCTGCAACACTGATCCCGACCGCACCCGAACTCCGGCCACCGCAGCCGAGCTCGCCGCCGTCAACTCCGGCCACCTCGAGCCCAACCACCACCACCAATAGACGCGGCTCAGCCTCAGCAACACGTAGATGCCTTCCGCCGTCCATTTGGTCGCCGGAATGGCAAAAAGCACTCTCGCCGCCGTCTCGGATCTCGCCGGCGTCATGTCGCCGGTGGGGTTTGACTTGACCGACCTGGGGTTTGACCCCCCAGGGTCACTGACGCGTGGGCCCTGTCGGCCAGGTGGTTAGGTTAGCGCTAACTACTGTTAGTCAACCCCCCCTGACACTGACAGTGGGCCCCAGTGCCACTAATTAAGTAATTAGGATTAATTTAAATCTGTTTAACCCCCCCTGTCACTGACGTGTGGCCCCCACACGTCAGGTTTGACTTCAACCAGCCACAGTTGACCACTGACGTCATGCTGACGTCATGCTGACACAGTAATTATATTTCTGGATTTAAATTAAATCAGGAAATTCCAGAATATTAATTAAACTTCAAAAATTCATAAATTTTATTCTGTAATTCCAAATTGGACAAATTATATATGAAAAATGATCAGAAAAATCCAATCTATCCATCTGTACTATTTTCATGCATGATCAAACAAGTTAAATTGATGTTTTAATCAGAACAAGGAAAAGCACTTTAAAAGGCCATATTTGAATTTGGAATTTGAATCTTTGATTCAAATTTGTTCAAACACATCTGGTTTTAGTTGCATTAGCCCAACACACTCATATTGCCATGTTTCATGCATGCATCATATTGTTGCATATTGTTTGGTGATGTTTGTGTATCGGTGTCCTTTGCGACAGGATCTGTCCCCGAGGAGTACCGTGATTACCCTAACGAAGAACCGTATCCGTGCAACGAACCATCAGGCAAGCAACCAACCATTTGATCATATCGATACAATCCCATGTTCTCGCTCCTGCTCTCTTTTACTGCATTAAGACAACGCAATTCAAACTGCTGTGTGCTACGGTAGTTGAACCCATTTCCTCTGCATGACCTGTCATTGCCACAGTAACTAGATGAAACCCACTAGCATGTGTAGGAGTTGATTGAGCCATGTGTATGTGTTGTTCCTACCTTGCTATGCCTGCTATGCTTAGAGTCGTGTCAGGTCTGGTTCATCTGGGTGATGGGCTAGAGTGAAATGATTATGTCGGTAATGAGAGTGGTGTGGTGAACACGATTTGGTAAAGGTATCGATGAGAGGCCATGTAGGAGTACATGGTGGGTTGTTTCATTGAAGCCGACATTAAGCACTGAGATCTGTATGTGTGATTTAAGATACAGCTACTACCATGCATTGGGCCCTGAAATATGACCCCGCTCGACTTCTTATTCACCCTAGCTCTCTGTCCAGGAGTTGCAAGTAGTTTCTGGTGTTTGTAGCCTACTGGAGGCCGTGGACAGCGCTGACCGTAGGGGTGGGCTGTGATGCGGTAGGTACGTGGCCGGGTGTACCGAATACCCGTTAGGTATCTCGGGAACCCTGTTCACATCGTTCGGGGCCGTATGGGAAACCTCGGCCGGACTCCCTGCGGATGGAACCTGGATAGGCGATAAACCTGGACTAGAGGCTTAGGTGTTTAGGTAGGTCGTGGTCTACACCCACGTCGGCTTTCGCTTGAAGTTTGCCGAGCACATGTCGTGTGCAGACGCTAAGTGGTGGAAACATGTATGAAGAAGTACACCCCTGCAGGGTTATCATGATCTATTCGAATAGCCGCGTCCGCGGTAAAGGACTACTTGGTTGCCTATACAGTTCATAGACAAGTAAATGGAAACTACTAAAAGCCTCAAGATAAGTGTGAGTGCCGAGGATGGCTCTTCCGTAGGAAGACGGAGGTGGATCCTCGGTGGTGTATTGAAGTGGTGAGTAGTGGACTCGTGTACGCAAAACCATTTCAAGTTGGAGTCTCGTAGGTTAGCCTAGCCAAGAGTCAAAGCTGGCTTGCTGCAACAACTCCACCAACCCTTCTTGATAATATGCATGTATGTAGGATCTGATGTAAGTCTTGCTGAGTACCTTTGTACTCATGTTGCTATAATTTACATTTTTACAGAAGACGCTGCAACCCCTTCTGATGGGTTCTACGTAGACGTTGACATCAATGAGTAGGCTAAGGCCCAGGTGGTGATCCTGAGCTTGTGAAGGACCACGTAGTATAGCTAGGCTTTCCAAGCCTTTTTTATTTTACTAGTTGTCTGTACTCAGACAAGTTACTTCCGCTGCTGGTTTGTATGACTGTATGACTTGAATGCTGGGTCGTGTGACCCGTACCTGTGTGTATGATTATGTATGGCTCCCTGAGCCTTAAATAAAGTACTTGTGTCGTAGAGTCATGTTGTGATGCCATGTTGTATTTGCACATATCGAGCATACTGTGTGTATGCTATTGAAATGCTTGGTATGTGTGGGATCTGACTATCTAGTTGTTTATCTTTAGTAGCCTCTCTTACCGGGAAATGTCTCCTAGTGTTACCACTGAGCCATGGTAGCTTGCTACTGCTCTGGAACACTTAGGCTGGCCGGCATGTGTCCTTCTTCGTTCCGGTGTCTGTCCCTTCAGGGAAATGTCACGCATTGAGTACCGGAGTCCTGTTAGCCCGCTACAGCCCGGTTTACCGGAGTCCTGCTAGCCCAGTGCTACAGCCCGGACCCTCTTGCTGATGATCGACACGTTCGAAGCTGGGTCATGGATGCCTGTCCCTGTAAGTCTATGCCACTTTGGGTTTACAACTAGTCATGTCAGCACGGGCTCCTTAACATATGGATGCTAGCGACACTATCATATACGTGAGCCAAAAGGCGCAAACGGTCCCGGGCAAAGGTAAGGCGACACCCGTGGGGATACCGTGCGTGAGGCCGCAAAGTGATATGAGGTGTTACAGGCTAGATCGATGTGTTATCGAGTCGGGGTCCTGACAGCGTTGGCATCAGAGCCGGACTGCCTGTAGGTTCTCCAAGCCAAACTGGTCGATGTTGAGTCTAGAAATTCTTTAGTTATATGTAGGGGAATTGTTTGTGGGTGGAACGTAAGGCTCTTTTTTCTCCTTTATCTTATGACATTCTGATCTGAGTCAGTCTATTCTTCCACCGGGGGTTAAGGAATTAGGATCTTTTCTCTCTATCAGGTTCAGGTGTTACTAATCAGTAGTACCTTATAGGTTTGATGAATACAAACCTAGTTCAGTTCTACTACCACATTATGTTGCTAGGATGGACTCAGAACTTTGATATGATGATGTTGAGTGTGTATGAAATCCTTTGTCAAATGTCTCAAAATCCTTCTTGAGCATTTACAGCTGTTATGCTGCCGAAATTTTGCTAGAAATTCTAATGCCTTTGCATTATGGTTGTGCTTTCAGATGGCCACTCGCGACCTCAATCAAGTGGTTCGCCTGACTCGATGCCTAGATGTACCCGGCCATACCGCCATGTTGGTCAGGGTAATGACTGAGGCTGGACACCGTTGGTATCCTAAGTACACGGTCGAAGAGCAATTCCGAGACTTTAATCAAAGCCAGAATCTCTGCACTGTCAGGATATTTCCATCTTATCCTGGGTCCACCGAGCCCCTTCACTGCTCCTATGGACTCGGGGTTACTATTGAGATGGCTGTGCAGGACGCCGCCTACTCTATGACGACCATCATGCGAGTCAGGTCTGGCCTATTTCGGGACTCTGACTTCCGGTATATGCCAGGATGACTCCCGGGAGCACAAGGGTATCTCCAGGCTATCTATGCTGACCCCACTCAGGAGGATTCACGGACTCGCACTACTGCTGAGATGCTCGAGGATAAGGACCGTGAAAATCGGGCCTTGAGGTTAGAGCTCTTCAGTACCCGTGCTGACCATTGGGCCACATTGACTCGGTTTGCACCGGCGGTGCAAGCTGGATTTTCGGATATGCGCGATCTCTATCCTGTGAGATCTGCTCTGCCAGACGTGATGGGTTGGCGTGATGTAGGAGGCATCACCCCACCTCGCGGTCCCCGCAGGCCACCGTCTGTTGGTCCAAGACCTCATCCTAGCCCCTATGGTCCACAAGCTCCGCGAGATCGTCTGTTCCCGGATGATCATGTTGAGCTTCCAGGCTATGGAGGTAATTTCTACAAGGACTACTACGGATCGGTCTGAGTTAGTGGTAGTATCACTAGTTTGTACTAGTTGTGTCGTCTATCGTCCTGCGTGACTCGTGGGATATGACCTAGTTTGTACCGCTTCCGGAGGTGTAGAAAAATAATGTATAGGAGCTCGGGATGCCTCCGATGAGATGTAATCCTCTTTTCACCGTAATAGTACCTTGTTTGGTCTTGTACTAAACCCTGTATGGTGTGTATGACGATGGAATAAAGAAGCAGTTTCTGTATCTACCATGTCATACGGATGATCATCTTGCATTCCGAGTTATTCCTTACATTCTGTATCCTGTGTCGGAATTTTATCATCCTGGCTAAATCATTGTCTTGTTTACCTAGGATGGTCAACACACGCACTAACCCTGCTCCTCAAGAGCAGGCCGAAGGCAGTGAAGTCAGGAATGCAAATCTACCTCATCCTCCTTCCCTAGCCGAGGTTATGCTGGAAGCCGAAAGAAACAAGCGGGAGACCAACCGTTTGTTGGAGCGTATTGAACAGAACACAGCACACCATCAGAGGACTAATGTGGTGTCACTCAGTGATTTCATCAAGTTACATCCACCCACGTTCCACCACTCCGTCGAGCCTCTCGACGCTGATGACTGGCTTCGTAGCATCTCTCACAAGCTGCGTTCCGCGCTAGTAGCTGAGGCTGACAAGGTCACCTTTGCTGCATATCATCTTGAAGGCCCCGCCAGTCTATGGTGGGAGAATTATGGAGCTATGCGCCCAGCGGGCCATGTCACTACTTGGGCTGAATTCAGCGAGGCTTTCCGTGAACATCACATTCCGGAGGGTCTCATGGACCGTAAACGTGAGGAATTTTGCAGTTTCACTCAGGGCCGACTCTCTGTGGATGCTTACAGCAGGGAGTTCGGTAACCTCGCACAATATGCAACTGAGGAAGTTTCTACTGATGCCAAGAAGCAAGCAAGGTTCCGTAAGGGACTTAGTCCTGAGCTTCGCCGCGACCTCCATCTGCATGAGTGCACATCCTTTCAGAAACTTGTTAACAAGGCCATCAGTGCTGAGACTGGTCAGACTGATTATGACGCAACACGCAAGCATGGCTGTGACATGGGTTCCTCATCCGGTGCTGGTCCTCAGAAGCGCCGCGTGTGGGTTCCCAAAACCGCCCTGCCACCCAGGTTCACACCGAGGCCATCCTTCCAGACGCCTCGCCCCGTTCAACAGTCTGCACCAGCCAAGCCCTATGGGGGTCCAACCAACAGTGCTCCTCCACGCACCAGTTCCGTGACTTGTTTCAAGTGTGGGGAATCTGGCCACTATATGCGTGAGTGTCCCCAGACCACCCCCAACCAATCTGCTAAAGCTGTTGGCCGTGGCAAGCCGACAGGGAAAGTGTTCCACGCCAAGCCGGCCACCGCTACACGTGGCCATGTCAACTGTATCTCTGCCGAAGAAGCTCAAGAGGATCCCAACGTCGTTCTCGGTACGCTCCTTGTTAATTGCCACCCGGCATCTGTTCTTTTTGATACAGGAGCCTCTCATTCATTTATATCCGAGAACTATGCTCGTTTGCATAACACCGCATTCTGTGACATGCCATCCACTATGGAAATTTCTACTCCCGGTTCTAGATGGCAGACCTCCAGGGTAAGTTATGGAAATGAAATCCAAGTCGACAGACTTGTTTTCCTTGCATCTTTGATAGCTCTCAAATTTTTAGATATTAATATCATTTTGGGTATGGACTGGATGTCAGCTCAGCATGCCAAAATTGATTGCTTCTCTAGGACTGTTCAACTCACTCATCCTTCGGGCAAGATAGTCAATGTCTTGACCCGGTTAGCCGAGCGACAATTATATTCTCTTAACGCCAGCCCTTTGCCAGACCTTGAGGACGTTCCGGTAGTCCGTGACTTTCTGGATGTCTTTCCAGAGGAATTGCCAGGTGTTCCACCAGACAGGGATGTTGAGTTCGTAATAGACCTCATTCCAGGAACCGTCCCGATTGCTAGAAGACCCTATAAGATGGCACCACTAGAACTAGCCGACCTTAAGAAACAACTCGATGAGTCCTTGAAAAAGGGTTTCATCCGACCTAGTTCATCTCCGTGGGCTTGCCCCGTCCTCTTCGTCAAGAAGAAGGATGGTACGGACCGGATGGTTGTAGATTACCGACCTGTCAATTTGGTCACAATCAAGAACAAATATCCGCTCCCTAGGATCAACGACTTGTATGATCAGCTCGCTGGATCCTTAATCTTCTCCAAAATGGATTTGAGGTTGGGCTACCATCAAATCAAAATCAGAAACAGGGACATTCCTAAAACGGCCTTTGTTACTCGTTATGGACAATACGAGTACACCGTCATGTCCTTCGGTTTAACCAACGCTCCAGCCACCTTTTCTCGGTTAATGAACTCAATCTTCATGGAGTATTTGGATAAATTCATCGTGGTTTATCTCGATGGTATACTCATCTACTCCAAGAACGAGGAAGAACATGCCGAACATCTAAGGCTAGTGTTGAAGAAACTTCGAGAGCATCGTCTTTATGCCAAATTCTCTAAATGTGAATTCTGGTTGTCGGAAGTGACCTATCTGGGTCATGTAATATCTGGTAAAGGTATTGCTGTTAACCCTGAGCGAGTTCAAGCCGTCCTTAATTGGACTCCACCTGAATCGGTCAAGCAAGTTCGGAGTTTTCTAGGCTTAGCGAGCTATTGCCGTCGCTTTGTCGAAAACTTCTCCAAAGTTGCTAAACCTCTAACCGAACTCCTCAAGAAAGATAAAAGGTTCGAATGGACTCCACAATGTGAGGACAGCTTTCAGGAACTGAAAAGACGCCTGACTTCTGCTCCCGTGCTGGTACCGCCAGACTTCTCTAAGGACTTTGTTATCTACTGCGACGCCTCGCGACAAGGATTAGGTTGCATTCTCATGCAAGATCGACATGTAATTGCTTACGCTTCACGGCAATTGCACCCACATGAGGAGAATTATCCTACTCATGATCTAGAGCTTGCAGCCGTAGTCTATGCACTTAAGACCTGGCGACATTACCTCCTCGGTAACCGTTGCGAAATATTCACTGATCACCAAAGTCTGAAGTACATTTTCACCCAACCAGATTTGAATCTCAGGCAAAGACGTTGGGTTGAGTTGATCACAGATTTCGACTTAGGAATAACTTACACCCCAGGGAAAGCCAACGTCATGGCTGATGCGCTAAGTCGTAAATCTTATTGTAACAACCTGATGTTACAACAAGGTCAACCGCTTCTCCATGAGGAATTTCGGAAGCTTAACCTTCACATTGTTCCTCAAGGATTTCTTTCCACCTTGGTAGCGAAACCTACTCTTACGGATCAAATCATCGCTGCCCAAAAGCGAGATAAGGGAATATCTAAAATCAAGGAGAACATTGCTAGCGGAGGTGCTAGTTGTTTCTCCACCAATGATCATGGTGTTGTGTACTTTGAGAACCGTTTAGTGGTTCCCAAGAACCAGCATCTACGGCAGTTGATCCTAAAGGAGGCTCATGAATCTCCTCTCACCATTCATCCCGGTAGTACCAAGATGTATCAGGACCTGCGCCAGAGGTTCTGGTGGACTAGGATGAAGAGAGAAATTGCTCAGTATATTGCTAGCTACGACGTCTGTCGTCGTGTAAAAGCAGAGCATCAACGGCCTGCTGGCACCCTTCAACCCTTAGCTATTCCTGCTGGCACCGACCTGTCAATTTGGTCACAATCAAGAACAAATATCCGCTCCCTAGGATCAACGACCTGTATGATCAGCTCGCTGGATCCTTAGTCTTCTCCAAAATGGATTTAATGAAGCATGGCATGGCAAAGTGCACAAGCATATTGACGAAACACCACGACAAGTTATTTAGTTCGATCTCGTTTATGTACCCAACAATATTAAATGTTGTTAAACATGGCAAAAGAGTGAAGCAAAGCAAAACTACCTATCTAGTCAAGTTTAAATGAGGCCGGGAACAACAAACAACAATTCCGGTAAATCCCCATATGCATATATTAGGTTTGGTATTGTTCTGCCCTAAACAATATTTTATTGTTGTTAAACATGCAAGATAGGTGCACCATGTTAAACTAGGCATTTTTCTACCCCATTTACATGCAAAGTTTGTTACAAACCGAGCTACGGTTATTTAGTTATTAAGCAAATCATTTTGACATGGCATAGGAGTAAATTTAACCAAGCAGCATTTTAAGCATTTTAAACATGGATGAAAATGATATATTATGAAACTAGATGAAAAACTAAGCATGTTTCATATATAAAGTGTTTTAATCTGATGCACGGTTAATTAGTTAGGATATGCACGAAGTGCAAGGGGGTTTCTGCAAAACTAGCAGTCTCTGGAAATTAGAAAAATCGTCCTCTTAGGGAAAAAACAACACGGGTCAGATCTGAGGCAAACTGGGCCGGGGAAGCTGCTGGTTGCTTACCATGGGCTTCGGCCCAGGTCGGTGAGGAAGCGGCTGGGCCGACAGGAAAAGCAGCTTGGCTGGCCCACGCGCGCAGGTGATCTAGCCCTCTCGCATGACTTGGTTAACGAGAGGGGCATTCATGGGGACGAGCCTGCGTCTTCTTCATGTGCTCGAACCAGAGGAAGCAGGGCGCGATGGCGGGGCTTGGCGAAGGCGCAGCGGCGCGAGATCGAAGTGGCGGCGGCTTGAAGCAAGGGAACTCCGGCGGCCGGACGAGGCGACGACGCTGTCAACACGCGGGCGAACTAAGCGAGCTGAGGCAGGGGCGTCCTCCTCCCTGATTCGAAAGAAGCAGAGGCAGGGCAGGGGCCTTGGCGCGGGCGGAGGCGCGCTGGAACGAGCGAGGAGGCAGGGGTTCGTCCTCGTGAAGCAGGACGACGGTAGCGGTGGTGCTACGAGCCACCGGATCCGGCAGGGAACAAGTCGGTAGAGGAGGAAGCGGCGCTTGACGCTCGAAACGAATAGAAGCAGACTAGGTCGGCCTGGCGGGGAGGTCTTGGGCGAATCCATGGTGGCGCTGGATGCGGGTGACGGGGCGCAAGAGGTCTAGGAACAACGTGAGTAGGCGAGGGTGGCCATGGCATTCGACGATTGCGTTTGATTCGTACGATAAGAAGTAGAGGAGGGGATTTGAGAGCTCCAGGAGAGAGGGAGATGAGCAAAGGAGTGAGATGAAGGAGAGGGGGCGCGGGGCTGGCCTGGTGCTGCTCCGGCGAGCTGCAGCTCGCGGTCGCCGGCTGGAGCGAGCACTCTCACTTGGCAAGAGCTCCTGCTCTTGATCCGGAGGCGGCTGAGGGTGGCGATGAGTTGGTGGGTCGGGAGGTGGCTGGATTGGTGGGTCGAGGGGAGGAGATGGTTTTCCCTTGCTGAAAACGAGGGAGTTGGTCGGCTCGGCTAGATCGGGAGGGATCCCGAGGAAAACAAAGTGGCATCGGCACGAGGGAAGGGAGGATGGGACAGGCTAGGACTAGGGTTTAGGATAATATATATAGCAAGGGGATTAGGGTAGGGTTATCTGGACCCTCTAATTTAGATCGGGCGGTCGAGAAAAATAGGTTAGGAAGTCTAATAAACAAAACCGAGATGTTTTGTAGAAGTTTGGGGATGATCCGGACACAATGGTGGTGACAGTCCTGGTCGGGTCCAGGACAACTTTTTGGACGCGTGCGCGAGGGGTCGGTTGGAACTCGTGGGCTGTGGAGAAGGGCTCGAGCTGAGAGAAGAGAAGAGAGAGAGGCCCGGTGACTGTTTTCGGAGACCGAAAACGTCCGACGTTAGACCGGCTATATTGCCGCTATAGTTTAAGAATTGCGCTATCAAACGGACTCTGAATGCGATGCAACTTGACAGGCGGTCTCTCTACACTTTAAAAAGACCACACGCCAACTTTCAACCCAATCCGAGAACATTTTCCAGCCACTTATAAAATAATATTTCGGACGTGGCGCGGGTGTGTGCAAGTGTGGTTGGGCTCAGAATGGACAACGGACGGAATGAGGAGACCGAGACAGATGCAAGTTTTGAAAAACATGATGATGCAATGCATACGATGACATGATAAAATGCAACAAGAAAATGACATGGCAAAGATAGCGAATAAGTGGAAGACACCTGGCACAACGGTCTCGGGGTGTCACACTGTCAAGGAGCAGACCGCTCGTAAAAAGCTTAAGGCTAGGCTGACCGAGGTCCAGCAAGACCTCTAGGATGCGGCGAAGAAGTGTGAGGCCTTGGAGCACGATGCTTCGGTTTGAGAGACCGAACTCGTCGAGGCTTGCTGAAGCGCGGAAACAGCCCGGGTTCAAGCCCAAGGTGCCCTCCAGGAGATCTAGGAGGCCAAGAAGATCTCGGCGGGTAAGGCATTTAGTATGCAAAGCAAATATGTGAAGAAGAAATATGTCTTACAAACCCGGGTTCGGACTTCTCCAGGGGCCTTTGCGGTACTGTCGCGTAGCGTGTCCAACGCTGCCGAGTTCTTCCGAGCCGAAGAAAGGAGCTCAACGGAGAAGCTGTTTTGGTCGCAATACCTTGCGCCAGAACATCCAGTGCCCTTCACTGATCAGCTAAAACAGCTGGTTGAGCTGCATAGGGTGGCCGAACTGGCCATGAATGATTGATAATCCGGCTGTGGCCTGCCGAAGTTATTCCTAGAAGCTACTTCGGACTCGTGAAGCGGCTGATCAGTGCCTGCCCTCTGCTGGACATCATCAAGAGGTCGGCCTGCATCGAGGGCGCGCGCATGGCCTTCGCTCGTGTCAAGGTGTGGTGGGAAAAGATGGATGCCGTGAAGCTTGTGACCGAGGGGCCACCTGAAGGCATGGAGCACCGCACAATGGAGCGGTATTTTGAAGAGGTCCTGGAGGCGTCCCACATTGTGGCGACACAATTTGCACAAGACATTGTCTTTGAATGAATATATTCATTTTGTCTCTGCATTGTATGATGAAACAATATTTGGTTATGTAATATAATGTTTTGTTTGAAAAAAATTCACCTTCTGTGCGACCGTATTGTGTGAAATCTAAGAGTTGGCCAGTCGTTGGCTTCTGCCCCCACGTAGGAAGTACGGGGGTGTTCCAGATAATCTAAACACCCTTGATCCAATTGTTTGGTCCTTGTAGGAGGTGTTAAGCGCAGCGAACGAGGCAATCAGACTATTCGGCTTGAACACCCTCAATTAGCCATAGGAGTATGACAATAAAAAATGTAGGCGCATCCCCTGGTATCCGAACTAGGAGGCTGTAAACACCTGATCGGGCAAATACCGATCCCTCGCGTAATGCGGTAGAAATCTCTAACGTTTTGAGGCCTCCGAAGAGCTGACCGGCTCTCACCGCATCATGATAGTGAGTTTTCGGCTTTCTCTACTAAGGTGCTCATCCGGGAAAACCAGGGCACAATCGTAGTAGTTCTCCCTTTACTACCCTAGCCGATATAGCGGAACATAGGGTAGCAAGCACAGGAGCCGGGCAACCCAACTATTGACCCAAGACATGATTCGGAGCCAGTGCATATAATACTAAATTCAGGGTGCCGAATAGCAGGAAGTGTTCAGACTTCGTTGCCGTGTTGTGGAGCGCTATGAAGCCCCTGACAAATTGGAACGTACCAAAGTGTACGGGTGCTATCTAGAAAGATTATCAATACGAAGGAGGGAAAACAAAAAAAAGGAGGAAAAGGTACTGAGCGAGGGCCGCGAAATTTGGGCCGCAAACTGTTTCTGTTGTAATTTGATTAATACGATGAAGCGCATTGATACAAATAGTGCAATAAGCAATGGGCTAAGCCATGACCAAGAGAGAGCTACATATGGGCCTCGAAAATAGCTATAGTGATTGTTAAAGAAACCACCTAAAAATTCCCCTATACGTCTGTGCTTCGTGCTATCTTGGTATGTTTATCCTTTTGAGCAGGACCGGTAATTGGGCCGCCAGGGGGAACCTGTGGAAAGAAAACTTGAAAAGGAGAAAATGAAACAATGAGGGTATGAGTGTCTAGGAGTGGTCAAGCCGTGTTGTGGATCACAGGCTAGTAACGCTTCCGTCTATGCCCATGGTATCTTGAGTGCGTAGTTATGTACGCGCGGTACGAACACCGCTATTTTATCAGGACTGTGACGGAGCCCGGATTACTAGTCGAGCTCTTGACGAGCTGAGCTATCCCTCTATGGAGTAGTCTAGACTCTCTTGATAGTGTCTGGGGATTCGGCCGCCGAATTGAGGTTCTGCTTGAAAAGGCCTCTCTATACTTCTACTGCTAAGGCAACGGTGTGCTCCTCAGTGCGGAGGGAGCATTCCGCGTTTCCATTAACTGTTATGACGCCGCGTGGTCCTGGCATCTTGAGCTTTAGATAGGCATAGTGTGGTACGGTGTTGAATCACGCAAATGCGGTTCATCTGAGCAGTGCGTGATAGCCACTACAGAAGGGGACGATATCAAAGATGAACTCCTCACTTTGGATGTTGTCCGGCAATCCGAATACAACATCTAGCGTGATTGAGCCCGTACAGCGGGCCTCTACACCTGGTATGACTCTTTTGAAGGTAGCATTGTGGGCTTGATTCGTGATGGATTAATGCCCATTTTGTACACTGTGTCCTGATAGAGCAGATTGATACTGCTACCACCGTCCATGAGGACGAGCATCAGGTGCAATCCTTCAATGATTGGGTCGAGGACCAGTGCGGCTAAACCGCCATGAAGGATACTGGTCGGATGGTCCCTTCGATCAAAAGTGATTGGGCATGACGACCATGGATTGAATTTTGGGGCGACTGGCTTGTCGGCATTCTGGGAATGGGGGTCCCCAGACTTGCCCGCCTGCAACCCACAGCATGGCTGAGCTAGCAGGTCTGTACGACCCATCTTCATCGACGAGGTATTCAAGACCCTCGTGAGGGGCCAAGCCTTGCGAGGTGGACGACGCAAGACCTCCTCAGGAGCGGCCTGGCCAGGCAGGCTCACGAGGGGCGGAGAGATCAAGGCAAGGTAAACCTCACGAGGTCCTCGTGACGTGAGCCATGGCGACCGAGACCAGGCAGGCCCTAGGCGGGCGCTTGCGTGTGCAGCGTCCTTGTTTCCTCTTTGGTGCCAAGGGGGCAAGTGTAGGCGCGGAGTACCAAGGAATCAAGGAAAGGTTTCCATATCGGTGCGACGAGACCAAGACCAGCAGGACGGCGAGACGAAGGTCACCATGGAGCCGAAGACAGCGTCACCACCTGAGCCTTTTGCAGGCGAAGACTACTTTTGTTAGGATAAGTTGTACTAGTTGTCCCCTTTCAAATTGGCCGTTGTTGGCTCCCTTCCCGCTCAATATTTGGGGAGAGCACCAGGGCCTATATAGGTAGAATTAGCCACCACAGTAAGAAAAGAAGAGAAAAACAGGGGAGAAGAGAGAGAGAGAACTTATTCAAAGGCATCTCACCCATGCAAGTTCGCCAAGGACGAGAACACCTCAACCTCAGGAGGATGTTCTTCCCCTTGTACTGTTCATCATCAGCCCAAGAGGCAATCCACCACCACCCCACTGGAGTAGGGTATTACACCACAACGGTGGACTAAAC
The DNA here is from genome assembly GCF_018294505.1 of Triticum aestivum. Classification (NCBI taxonomy): domain Eukaryota; kingdom Viridiplantae; phylum Streptophyta; class Magnoliopsida; order Poales; family Poaceae; genus Triticum; species Triticum aestivum. The sequence goes on along the minus strand of NC_057794.1, from coordinate 412,720,672 downwards.
CAATATAAATCTTGTGTCTTTGTGTTGCAAGTTTGTGGAGTTCATCCATGAGATCTTAGCGAGCTAGGGCCTGGATCGATAGGGAGAAAACCTTCACGCACACCCCAGTGTTCGAACCCCAAGGGTTTTGCCGGAACCCAAGATCTGACATTTGGCACGCCAGGTAGGGGTGCATCGAAGCTTCCTTCTGTTGCTCGCGCCGCGGTGCTCCGTCATCTGCATGGCAGATGCGCGTCGCGCTCGTGCTGAGCGCCGATCTACCCTTGACGCCCGCGTCGCTCAGACGACTTCCATCATCGGGCCACCTCGTCGTTCCCCGTCGCCTGCCGCCAACGCCGTCGCCGGTCCGGCGGGGAACAAGCAGCAAGCTTCCTCGCTGCACCCCTCGGTACGGCGGGACGGCCGCACCGCCACTCCATCGCGGACCCGAGCCGGTTCTTCTTACCATGCACGTTGCCCTCCCATGGACGCATGGGCCGCGCTCCTCATGCCGCACGAGCTCCTGCGCTACCGACCGGTTGGCGACCTCTACGAGGACTGGCTTTACCTCATCGCCGAGCTTGTCCCTGCCGCAGGGGGCTCCCCTGCGCCGTCCCTCTCTCCGCCTCGCCCTCTGCCAGCTACGGGCGACGTAGCTCACGGGACGCCTCCACCACCTCTGCCCCAAGACGACACCCTGGCGCCAAGGCGCGTGGCTCCACGACGCGACCCGCCATGTCCCGCGCCCGCAAGTGAAGAAAGAAGCTGTCCAGAAGTCCCTTGACCGCAAGAAAACGCTCTACCGCTCCTCACGCCACCATGCTAGGACCGGCTGTGGCGGCAAGACCACGTGCGACCTATAGCGGCAGGGCGTGAACCCCATCAAGACCAAGCTCCACCCCAAGGCAGGCCCCGGTGACCACAGCCGGCTGCCGCGCTTTAACCCTCGAGCTGCATAGTGTCGCCTGGCCGGGCAAGTTCAAGTCGGATCTGCCTCCTCGCGATGATGGCACCCCCGACCCCGTGTTGTTCTTGCAGCTCTACGAGTTGAGCATCGAAGCGGCCAACGGCGACGAGAAAGTCATGGCGAACTGGTTTCCCATAGCTCTCAAGGATGGCGCCCACTCCTGGCTCCTGAACCTGCCACCGGGCTCGATCTCCTCCTGGGACGAGATACGCAGCCGCTTCGTCGCCAACTTCCAGGGCACTTGCAACCGCCCGCCGGCTGCGGGTGACCTGCGCCGCGTCAGGCAGCAACCGGGAGAGACCCTCCAGAAGTACATCCAGCGCTTCAACAACGTCTGCCTCAAGATCCACAAGTTGACAGACGAGGCCATCATCTCTGCGTTCTCTGATGGCGTCCGCGACGTCAAGATGTAGGAAGAGCTCGCTATCCACGAGGAGCTCTGCATGTCCCTGGAGTTGTTCAACCTGGCGACCAAATGCGCAAGGGCTGAGGAGGGGCGCCTGTCCCTCCTCGAGCTCCCAGCCGCAGACCCGGAGGAGAAGAAAGCCAAGGCCAAGGACGTGAAGCGCAAGGGAGCAGCCATGCTCGCAGCGGAACCAGACACCAAGAGTGGCAGAGACCAACCAGAGTCATCCAAGAGCAGCCGTCCGTTCTGCGCCTTCCACAACCTGAATAACCACAACACCAGCGACTGTCAAGAGCTTAGAGCCATTCTCGAAGGACGCTTCGGTCGACGCCCCGAGCGCGGCGATGGGGGCTACGGCTGAGAAGGAGGACGTGGTGGCGGACACTAGGACGACCGTGGCCTGCGCGAGGAGTGGCGCGACCGGCCTCGTGAGGACCGCTGGCAGGATCAGCCTCGCGAGGGAGCCTCGAGGGATCAGCCTCGTGAGGATCGTCCTCAAGGCAACGCCGGACTCCCTCCGCTGCCGCCACCACCAAGATAGAATGAGGAGCACCATCAAGACGAGGGGGCTAGGGGCTTCCAGGAACCGCGTGCTATCGCCTGCATCTTGGGCGGAACCCAGGCCCCAACCTCGCAGCGTATCTTCAAGCAGTTTGCTCGCGAAGTGAATGAAGTCCTCTCCAAGCTCGAAGCCACACGCCCACTAAGATGGTCCCACTGCCCCATCACATTCAACTTGGCAGATCAGCTCAAGTGCGCAGCTACAGCTGCTTCCCCCCCCCGATGCTTTGCTCCCCAGTCATCAGCAACGTGCAAGTTACCAAGACCATCATCAACAGCGACGCAGGGCACAACATCATGTCCGTCAACATGTTCGACAACCTCCAAGTGCCATATGACCAGCTTCAGCCTACCAAGCCTTTCTCAGGAGTGACCGACGGTTCCACCACACCGATAGGGTAGGTCCGCATCCCTGTCACCTTCGGGGAACGCAAGAACTACCGCACCGAGCTTATTGACTTCAACGTTGCGCACATCCGTCTGCCATACAATGCCATCCTCGGGTATCTAGCCCTGGCCAAGTTCGTGGCGGTGACCCATCATAGCTACAATGTCCTCAAGATGTCGGGAAGAGATGAGATCATCATGGTCCTGTGTGAAGAAAGAGATGCGGTGTGCTCCCTCGATCGTGCCTTCCAAGCTGCAGCAATCGACGACCCCTACAGCAAGGGCGAGGGCCCTCCTAAGGCCGTCCCCAAGAAGTAGAAGCAGCTGCGTTGTGCAGGACCTCAGGAGGGTGGCGTCACAGCTGGAGCCTTGTTAGGATCAGTGCCCGCTCCCGGGGCGCCTCCCTCCATCGCATTGGAAGGCACGCCCGGTGCCCTTCTTGGGAAGGGCTTGGGGACTTTCCTATGGAAGGCCTCAAACCTTGCCCACATCATGAGGGAGGCGCTTGGGCACCATTTGGAGGCATGTTTCACGACATGTTTCCCTCAGGAGCTCACCGTTCAGGAGTTCATCACCAAGACCACCCAGGAATTCCAAGACGCAAGGGCCATGCGCAACGACCGCCTCTCACGAGGCGCAACTTCCCATCTAGGCGAGGATGCCGGGCTGCGCATTCGCATCGACGTTCCAGGGCTCGACAGAGTCACTTCTCATGAGCTTTTCTGGCCTTCGCGCATGGGACACTGCGAGGGCCCACCGCACAGCTACATTCGCATGACCTTCGACCTGCCAAGCGTGTCGTCCGCCTACCAGCGCAACATGCGGTGCATCCTAGAGGCTCAGGAGGCCAGGCACCACGCCGTCCTGATGGAGATGGAGATGGTCCTCAAGGAACAACCTGAGCCCCCAGAGCCTCCTGAGGCTCAGGGCCTCGGTGGCTCGTGAGGAGCAATCCCTTTGCGGCGCACCTTCAGCTACCCCAACTCTCCTTCGACAACATAAGCAAGTGACATTTTCCAAGTTCATCTAGGTGCGAGCGCCCCTCGGGTGGCATAATTCCCAGGCCGCGTGGGAGCGCCCCTTGGGCTGCATCATCCCCAAGCCGCTCGGGCTTGACCCAGTGGCACGTATCTCCCATGCACTTATTTAAGCCTACTACTCTCATGGTTCATCTACCTATGATTACTACCTGCTCAATCGTCGCCTCCCACGGGGCCTCCTCATGCCGGCACAACACTGGTGCACGGGTCTGTCCCTGCCACGTTGAAAAACCTGAGTGGTCGAGCTCTGGATCACAGCATGCCCCGCACACGTCACCTCACCGGGCCCTCAGTGCCTTCACCCCCTCGCGGAGCAACCAGCGGCAGGCTGGTAACTGCTACCTCTTAAGCACTTGCGTTGGTTTTCCCTTGAAGAGGAAAGGGTGGTGCGGCAAAGTAGTGTAAGTATTTCCCTTAGTTTTTGAGAACCAAGGTATCAATCCAGTAGCAGGCTACGCGCTAGTCCCTCGCACCTACACAAAACAAATAAATCCTCGCAACCAACGCGATAAGGGGTTGTCAATCCCTACACGGTCACTTACGAGAGTGAGATCTGATAGATATGATAAGATTATATTTTTGGTATTTTTATGATAAAGATGCAAAGTAAAATAAAAGCAATGAAAATAACTAAGTGTTGGACGATTAATATGATAAAGATAGACCCGGGAGCCATAGGTTTGACTAGTGGCTTCTCTCAAGAGCATAAGTATTTTACGGTGGGTGAACAAATTACTGTTGAGCAATTAACAAAATTGAGCATAGTTATGAGAATATCTAGGTATGATCATGTATATAGGCATCATGTCCAAGACAAGTGTCGGGGGTTGGGTGCAACATATGCCAATGGATGGCTTATCATGGTGGGAGCAAGTAGAACGTCGCCAGTGCCCGAAAGCGGGATGAGGCGTAGACACGTACGCCGGCGAACTTTACCTAGGTTCGGGGCTCTCCTAGGAGATAACACCCCTAGTCCTACTCTGCGAGGTCTCCACATGATCACTAAGGCTTAAGTGTGTACAATGGTGCTCCTCGAGCTGTATGCTATAGGTGGGAGAAGGCAAGGCTTACTCTCTCCTCCCCTAGTTATGAATCTAGTCCTATCCGGGTGCCAACCCTTTGCATGGGTGCCCTAGGGGGTTTATATAGGCCTACCCCCCAAGGGCACAATGGTAATCAAGCCGGGCGTAGGGCCCGACTGTCAGTCTCTCTGGTCGCCGGCTTCTCCGCCGACTGCTGGGGCCCGCCGCTTGGTGGGCCCCGCCTGCTAATCTAGTACGGAGCCGACAGGCTGCCCCCGCCGATCGCGGGTCCTGCCGGCTGTGGATTAGTGTAGCCGTGTTGCTAATGACGCGTGCTTGAGTGGGGAGGCGTGGCTACAGTCCCGCCGCCTGGTGGGAGATCACTGTAGGCACTCTGCATCTTATCTTGTTAATGGTGCGTGGGGACCGGAGGAATGATCGGACCGGCTGCTGAGAGCCGGCCTCCCTTTGGTCCGACTGGTGCGGCTTCCACTGCCCTCTGGGCTCTCACTGACCTATAGGGCCCGCCGTCCTTGGGCCGTAGCGACAGGCGATCGTGGGAGCAGGACCTGGCCTGTCAAGGGTGACGTCAGGGGCGAAGTGGCAACAGTGTCGCGCCGTGTGGAGATCCCAGCGGGTACGAGGCACTGTAGCCACGACCGCCCCTGAATTCACGGGGGGGGGGATGCGCTACACTGTAGGCTCTCCTCCTCCTGTCTTCTTTAATGGGGGTGTAGACTTTGAGGGCACCGTGGGCCGACTGCTGGGAGCCGGCCTCTCTGGAGGCCGCCTGCCAGGAGTCGACCTATCTTGGGGCCGTCTTCATGTGCATGGCCGTCTTCCAGCAGTCGGCCGTCCAGCCAGCCGGCTACCAGAAGGCGGCGCTTTATCTTAGCGTCTTGAGGGGCGCAATAGGCCCGATGTCTTGAATGGTTTTTGGACTCGGGTTAGGCTACCCGTGGCCCATTACTCCGACAGTAGTCACCGAAGCTGGTGAGGCGCCGCGGTTGGTGGGTCATGGAGCCTCATTAGTTTCTTCCTCCGGGTACTCTGAAGGAAGCCTCGTCCGACTCCCGGGAAGCCCGTTGGCGGGAGTCGGTCATCCCCAGTCGGATCTTCCTGGAATTTCGAAGGCATCGGCGGGAAACTGGTGGCGTGCCGGCTAAGCTTCTCGATCAGCCGCCGGTCGTGGGAACGCCACGTGGGACCAGCCAGCCGGGCCAGCCTGTAGGCCCATGCGCACGATGGGACGCCTCGGCAGGTCGGGCCCACCACTACCGGGCCTCGGCACACGAGCGGATCCGCTGTGGCCGATGAGGGGGCCGAAATAGGGCGGTCCCAATTCATCTTCCTCTTCCAGCACCATGGACCGGTGGAGACGGTCGATCCGGTGGCGGGTATCATTCTCTCCGACTCCCTCTCAGCGGCAGAGGCGGTCGCCGAGTGTTGGGTGATCAACATGCGGCGGGGTGACGCGCCTTTCCCTTCGAGGGGGAGGAGGCAGAAAGTCATCCCGTCGTTCCACTCCCCTTGGGTGGCCGTCTTGGTCGCGCTCAATGGTGATGTGAGTCCGGCTGCAGCTGGCAGCATGCTCCTTGTCTCTTCTCCCACGGATGTCATCAGTCGGCGTCCGAGATGTCGCGCCTTGGTCTCGGCGGAGAGGCGGATCATCGTTTTGCCGGTGTGGTGCCTCAGTGCGGCAATCGGCCTCGTGCTGCTCAGCAGCCACATCGAGGAGCCGCTGGATGCGCTCCGCCATCTAGCGACGCTCTTCGCCTTCAAACTTATCTAATTCTTCTGCTGCCACCTGGCCAGCTCGGATATTTTCCGCGGGCGTGGCGTAGATGGGGCGATTTTCCCCGAGCAGGTTGGCGATGGCCACGCCGCGCTGCTAGACCGCGCCAAGGCAGTTGGGCCTAGCGGGAGCCGGCGTGCCGCCCACGGCGCGGTCCATCTCGCGCCTGTAGGCTTCCGACATGCGTCTCATGCTAGCCAGCTTCTTGGCGCCCTCGACGAGCTGGAGGCGGCGCGACTCCAACATCTCAGCGTTGGCGTCTTCTGATATGGGCGCCGTCAGGTCTTGTAGTGCCGCGTTGAGCGGGTTGTGAGCATCTCCTCCAGAGTGCTCACTGTGGCCGATGACAAGCACCTCCGTGACGGAGCTTTCACCGCTCTCCTCGTGAGGAGGCGGTTCGTCGTAGACCACCACATTGGTGGGGAACGTGTCAAGCGACGCAGTGTCGGAGTCAACGAGCATCGGGTCCGTGGAGCCAACAGATTCCAAATCCACGGCGGGCTCGCTAGCGACGTGGAGCTGATCAAGGAGGCTGACGAGGCGGCTCTCGGGGCCGTCATCGCCCACATCGGACGCCGGCTCGTCAGAGAGGCGGACCTCGCCAACAAGGTCGGCGATGCAGCTCGCCGTGCAGCGCGTTGGCACAGACTCCGTCTGGCGTGCCGGGATGGCTATGCTCACCAGGGAGGAAAAGGGTTCCCGTCTAGGACAGGTCTCCGGATGACGGTGCACCTCGCCCCATGGTGGGCGCCAAATGTCGAGTGTTGGGTGCAACATATGCCAATGGATGGCTTATCATGGTGGGAGCGAGTAGAACGTCGCAGGTGCCCGGAAGCGGGATGAGGTGTAGACACGTACGCTGACGAACTTTACCAAGGTTTGGGGCTCTCCTAGGAGATAACACCCCTAGTCCTTCTCTGTGGGGTCTCCACATGATCACTAAGGCTTAAGTGTGTACAATGGTGCTCCTCGAGCTATATGCTAGAGGTGAGAGAAGGCAAGGCTTATCTGTCCTCCCCTAGGTATGAATCTAGTCCTATCCGGGTGCCAACCCTTTGGATGGGTGCCCTGGGGGGTTTATATAGGCCTACCCCCCAGGGGTACAATGGTAATCAAGCTGGGCGTAGGGCCCGACTGTCAGTCTCTCTGGTCGCCGGCTTCTCCGCCGACTGCTGGGGCCCGCCGCTTGGTGGGCCCTGCCGGCTGGTCTGGTACAGAGCCGACAGGCCGCCCCCGCCGCTCGCGGGTCCTGCCGGCTGTGGATTACTGTAGCCGTGTTGCTAATAACGCGTGCTTGGTCGGGGAGGCGTGGCTACAGTCCCGCCACCTGGTGGGAGGTCACTATAGCCACTTTGCATCTTATCTGGTTAATGTTGCGTGAGGCCCGGAGGAAGGATCGAACCGACTGCTGAGAGACGACCTCCCTCGGGTCCGACTGGTGTGGCTTCCACTACCCTCCGGGCTCTCGCTGACCGGTAGGGCCCGCCATCCTTGGGCCGTACCAATAGGCGGTCGTGGGAGCAGGACCTGGCCTGTCAGGGGTGATGTCAGGGGCGAAGTGGCAACAGAGCCGCGCCGGGCGAAGATCCCCGCGGGTACGAGGCACTGTAGCCACGCCCGCCCCTGAAGTCGTGGGGGGGATGGGCTACACTGTTGCCTCTCCCTGTCCTGTCTTCTTTAATGGGGGTGCGTACTTTGAGGGCACCGTGGCCGACTGCTGGGAGCCGGCCTCTCTGGAGGCCACTTGCCAGGAGTCGGCCTATCTTGGGGCCGTCTTCCTCTGGATTGTTGCCTTCCAGCAGTCGGCCGTCCAGCCAGCTAGCTATCAGAAGGTGGTGCTTTATCTCGGCGTCTTGAGGGGCGCAGCCGGCCCGATGTCTTGGAAGGTTCTGGGACTCAGGTTAGGCTACTCGTGGCCCATTACTCCGATAATAAGTAGACCGACTCCTGCCTGCATCTACTACTATTACTCCACACATCGACCGCTAACCTGCATGCATCTAGAGTATTAAGTTTAAGAGAACAGAGTAATGCTTTAAGCAAGATGACATGATGTAGAGGGATAAACTCATGCAATATGATGAAAACCCCATCTTGTTATCCTTGATGGCAATAATACAATGTGCGCCTTGCTGCCCCTACTGTCACTGGGAAAGGACACCGCAAGATTGAACCCAGAGCTAAGCACTTCTCCCATTGCAAGAAAGATCAATCTAGTAGGCCAAACCAAACTGATAATTTGAAGAGACTTGCAAAGATAACCAATCATACATAAAAGAATTCAGAGAGGATTCAACTATTGTTCATAGATAAACTTGATCATAAACCCACAATTCATCGGTCTGAACAAACACAGCGCAAAAAGAAGATTACATCGAATAGATCTCCACAAGAGAGGGGGAGAACTTTGTATTGAGATCCAAAAACAGAGAAGAAGCCATGTAGCTAATAACTATGTACCCGAAGGTCTATGGTAAACTACTCACACTTCATCGGAAGGGCTATGGTGTTGATGTAGAAGCCCTCCATGTTTGATGCCCCCTCCGGTGAAGCTCCGGAATAGGCCCCAAGATGGGATCTCATGGATATAGAAAGTTACGGCGGTGGAATTAGGGTTTTGGCTCCGTATCTGATCGTTTGGGGGTATGTAGGTATATATAGGAGGAAGAAGTACGTCGGTGGAGCAACAGGGGGCCCACGAGGGTGGAGGGCGCGCCTGGGGGTAGGCGCGCCTCTACCTCGTGGCCTCCCTGTTGGTTGCTTGACATAGGGTCCAAGTCTCCTGGATCTTGTTCATTCCAAAAATCATGTTCCCGAAGGTTTCATTCCATTTGGACTCCGTTTGATATTCCTTTTCTTCGAAACCCAAAAATAGGCAAAAAAAACAACAATTCTGGGCTAGGCCTCTGGTTAATAGTTTAGTCCTAGAAATAATATAAAAGTGGATAATAAAGCCCAATAATGTCCAAAACAGAAGATAATATAGCATGGAGCAATCAAAAATTATAGATACGCTGGAGACGTATCAAGCATCTCCAAGCTTAATTCCTGCTCGTCCTCGAGTAGGTAAATGATAAAAAAAGAATTTTTGATGTGGAATGCTACTTGGCATAATTTCAATGTAATTCTTCTTAATTGTGGTATGAATATTCAGATCCAAAATATTCAAGACAAAAGTTCAATATTGACATAAAAATAATAATACTTCAAGCATACTAACTAAGGAATTATGTCTTCTCAAAATAACACGGCCAAAGAAAGTTATCCCTACAAAATCATATAGTCTGGCTATGCTCTATCTTCACCACACAAAGTATTTAAATCATGCACAACCCTGATGACAAGCCAAGCAATTGTTTCATACTTTTGACTTCTCAAAACTTTTTCAATCTTCACGCTATACATGAGTGTGAGCCATGGACATAAAATTTTAGGTGGAATAGAATGGTGGTTGTGGAGAAGACAAAAAGGGAGAGGATAGTCTCACATCAACTAGGCGTATCAACGGGCTATGAAGATGCCCATCAATAGATATCAATGTGAGTGAGTAGGGATTGCCATACAACGGATGCACTAGAGCTATAAGTATATGAAAGCTCAAAAAGATACTTAGTGGGTGTGCATCCAACTTGCTTGCTCATGAAGACCTAGGGCAGTTTGAGGAAGCCCATCATTGGAATATTCAAGCCAAGTTCCATAATGAAAAATTCCCACTAGTATATGAAAGTGACAAAACAAGAGACTCTCTATCATGAAGATCATTGTGCTACTTTGAAGCACACGTGTGGTAAAAGGATAGTAGCATTGTCCCTTCTCTCTTTATCTCTCATTTTTTTTATATTTGGGCCTTTTCTTTTTTTACGGCCTCTTTTTTCGTCCAGAGTCTCATCCTGACTTGTGGGGGAATCATAGTCTCCATCATCCTTTCCTCACTGGGACAATTCTCTAATAATGATGATCATCACACTTTTATTTTCTTACAACTCAAGAATTACAACTTGATACATAGAACAAGATATGACTCTATATGGATGCCTCTGGCGGTGTACCGGGATATGCAATGACTCGTGAGTGACATGTATGAAAGAATTATGAACGGTGGCTTGGCCACAAATACAATGTCAACTACATGATCATGCAAAGAAATATGACAATGATGGAACGTGTCATAGTAACTGGAATGGTGGTAAATTGCATGGCAATATATCTCGGAATGGCTATGGAAATGCCATGATAGATAGGTATGGTGGCTGTTTTGAGGAAGATATATGGTGGGTGTATGATACCGGCGAAAGGTGCGCGGTATTAGAGAGGCTAGCAATGGTGGAAGGGTGAGAGTGCTTATGGTCCATGGACTCAACATTAGTCATAAAGAACTCATATACTTATTGCAAAAATCTACAAGTTATCAAAGAAAAGTATTACGCGCATGCTCCTAGGGTGATAGATTGGTAGGAAAAGACCATCGCTCGTCCCCGACCGCCACTCATAAGGAAGACAATCAATAAATAAATCATGCTCCGACTTCATCACATAATGGTTCACCATATGTGCATGCTACGGGAATCACAAACTTTAACGCAAGTATTTCTCAAATTCACAACTAATCAACTAGCACAACTTTAATATCACCATCTCCATATCTCAAAACAATTATCAAGTATCAAACTTCTCATAGTATTCAACACACTCATAAGAGCATTTTATTATTAATTCTTGTATACCTAGCATATTAGGATTATTTAAGAAAATTACCATGCTATTTAAGACTCTTAAAATAATCGAAGTGAATCATGAGAGATCAATAGTTTCTATAAAACAAATCCACCACCGTGCTCTAAAAGATATAAGTGAAGTACTAGAGCAAAACTATATAACTCAAAAGATATAAGTGAAGCACATAGATTATTGTAATAATTTACGAATCATGGGTGTCTCTCTCAAAAGGTGTGTAAAACAAGGATGATTGTGGTAAACTAAAAAGCAAAGACTCAAATCATACAAGACGCTCCAAGCAAAACACATATCATGTGGTGAACAAAAATATAGCTCCAAGTACAGCTACCGATAGAAGTAGACGAAAGAGAGGATGCCTTCCGTGGCATCCCCATTCTTTGGCTTTTAGGTGTCCTTAGATTATATTGGGGGTACCATGGGAATCCCCAAGCTTAGGCTCTTGCCACTCCTTGTTCCATAAGCCATCAAATCCTTACCCAAAACTTGAAAACTTCACAACACAAAACTTAAAGTAGAAAAACTCGTGAGCTCCGTTAGCGATAGAAAACAAAAGACCACTTCAAGGTAATGTAATGAACTCATTATTTATTTATATTGGTGTTAAACCTACTGTATTCCAACTTCTCTATGGTTTATAAACTATTTCACTAGCCATAGATTCATCAAAATAAGCAAACAACACATGAAAAACAGAATCTGTCAAAAACAGAACAGTCTGTAGTAATCTGTAGCTAGAGCAAGATCTGTACCCCCCAAAATTCTAAAATATATTTCTGGACGTGAGAAATTTATCTATTAATCATCTTCAAAAAGAATTAACTAAATACCACTTTCCAAATAAAAATGGCAGCAGTTCTCGTGAGCGCTAAAGTTTCTGTTTTTACAGCAAGATTAACAAGACTTTCCCCAAGTCTTCCCAACAGTTCTACTTGGCACAAACACTAATTAAACAAAAAAAGCACAACCAAAACAGAGGCTAGATAAATTATTTATTACTAAATAGGAGAAAAAAACAAGTAATAAAAATAAATTGGGTTGCCTCCCAACAAGCGCTATCGTTTAACGCCCCTAGCTAGGCATAAAAAGCAAGGATAGATCTTGGTATTGCCATCTTTGGTAGGCAATCCATAAGTGGCTCTCATAATAGATTCATAAGGTAATTTAATTTTCTTTCTAGGAAAGTGTTCCATGCCTTTCCTTAACGGAAATTGGAATCTAATATTTCCTTCCTTCATATCAATAATTGCACCAGTCATTCTAAGGAAAGGTCAACCAAGAATAATAGGACATGAAGGATTGCAATCTATATCAAGAACGATAAAATCTACGGGCACATAATTCCTATTTGGAACAATAAGAACATCATTAATTCTTCCCATAGGTCTAATAGTGGAATCCGCAAGGTGCAAGTTTAGAGAGCAATCATCAAAATTATGGAAACCTAACAAATCACACAAAGTCTTTGGAATCGTGGAAACACTAGCACCCAAAAATCACACAAAGCATGGCATTCATGATCTTTAATTTTAATTTTGATAGTTGGTTCCCACTTATCATAAAGTTTTCTAGGGATAGAAACTTCCAACTCAAGTTTTTCTTCATAAGATTGCATCAAAGCACCAACGATATGTTTGGTAAAAGCTTTATTTTGACTATAAGCATGAGGAGAATTTAGCACGGATTGTAACAAGGAAATACAATCTATCAAAGAGAACCTATTATAATTAAATACCTTGATATCCAAAATAGTAGGTTCATTAACATTGAGAGTTTTGATCTCTTCAATCCCACTTTTATCAAATTTAGCATCAAGATCTAAAAACTCCGAATTTTTGGAACGCCTTCTAGGTAAAGGTGGGTCATATTCAGTCCCATCATTATCAAGATTCATGTTACAAAACAAAAAGATTTAATAAGGCACACATCAATAAATTTTAGATCTTCATCTTTATTATCATGGTAACTAGAAGAACACGCTTTTATAAAGGAATCTTTCTTAGCACGCATCCTAGCGGTTCTTTCTTTGCACTCATCAATGGAAATTCTCATGGCTTTGAGAGACTCATTGATATCATGCTTAGGTGGAATAGATCTATGTTTCAAAGAATCAACATCAAGAGAAATTCTATCAACGTTCCTGGCCCACTCATCAATCGTAAGCAATTTTTCTTCAATCAAAGCATTGAAATTCTTTTGAGAAGTAATAAATTCTTTAATATTAGATTCAAAATCTGAGGGCATATTATTATAATTTCCATAAGAATTGTTGTAGGAATTACCACAATTATTAGAGGAATTACTAGGATAAGGCCTAGGATTAAAGTTTCCTCTATACGCGTTGTTACCAAAATTATTGCTACCAACAAAATTCACATCCATAGATTCATTATTATTCTCAATCAAAGTAGAGAAAGGCATATTATTAAGATCAGAAGAAACACTTTTATTAGCAAATAATTTCATAAGTTCATCCATCTTTCCACTCAAAACATTAATTTCTTCTATCGCATGCACTTTTTTATTAGTGGATCTTTCAGTGTGCCATTGAGAATAATTAACCATAATATTATCTAGGAGTTCAGTAGCTTCTCCTAAGGTGATTTCCATAAAAGTGCCTCCCGCGGCCGAATCCAAAAGATTTCTAGAAGAAAAATTCAATCCGGCATAAAAATATTGTATAATCATCCACAAATTTAAACCATGTGTTGGGCAATTAGGTATCATTAATTTCATCCTCTCCCAAGCTTGTGCAACATGTTCATGATAAAGTTGCTTAAAATTCATAAGATCGTTTCTAAGATAGATGATCTTAGCAGGAGGAAAATACTTAGATATAAAAGTATCTTTGCACTTATTCCACGAATCAATACTATTTTTAGGCAAAGACGAAAACCAAGCTTTAGTACGATCTCTAAGCGAAAAAGGAAATAGCTTCAATTTAACAGTATCTTTATCCACATATTTCTTCTTTTGCATATCACACAAATCAACGAAGCTATTTAGATAAGTAGCGGCATCTTCACTAGGAAGGCCGGAAAACGGATCTTTCATGACAAGATTCAGCAAGGCAGCATTAATTTCACAAGATTCAGCATCACTAAAATCATTGTTGTTGGTATTGGTAAAGTCACACAATTTAGTGTTATCTTGAGCCATCGCGACAAGCAAGCAATCCAACACATAAGCAAATGAAGAACGGTCAAAAAGAGGCAAATAGAGAAAGAGAGGAAGGATAGAGAGAGAGGGCAAATAAAACGGCAAGTGTGAAGTGGGGGAGAGGAAAACGAGAGGCAAATGGCAAATAATGTAATGCAGGAGATAAAGGTTTGTGATCGGTACTTGGTATGTTGACTTTTGCATAGACCTCCCCGGCAACGGCGCCAGAAATCCTTCTTGCTACCTCTTGATCACTTGCGTTGGTTTTCCCTTGAAGAGGAAAGGGTGGCGCAGCAACGTAGCGTAAGTATTTCCCTCAGTTTTTGAGAACCAAGGTATCAATCAAGTAGGAGGCTACGCGTCAGTCCCTCGCACCTACACAAAACAAATAAATCCTCGCAACCAACGCGATAAGGGGTTGTCAATCCCTACACGGTCACTTACGAGAGTGAGATCTGATAGATATGATAAGATTATATTTTTGGTATTTTTATGATAAAGATGCAAAGTAAAATAAAAGCAATGAAAATAACTAAATGTTGGAAGATTAATATGATAAAGATAGACCTGGGGGCCATAGGTTTCACTAGTGGCTTCTCTCAAGAGCATAAGTATTTTACAGTGGGTGAACAAATTATTGTTGAGCAATTGACAGAATTAAGCATAGTCATGAGAATATCTAGGTATGATCATGTATATAGGCATCACATCCAAGACAAGTAGACCGACTCTTGCCTGCATCTACTACTATTACTCCACACATCGACTGCTATCTAGCATGCATCTAGAGTATTAAGTTCAAGAGAACAGAGTAACGCTTTAAGCAAGATGACATGGCATAGAGGGATAAACTCATGCAATATGATGAAAACCCCATCTTGTTATCCTCAATGGCAACAATACAATACGTGCCTTGCTGCCCCTACTCTCACTGGGAAAGGACACCACAAGATTGAACCCAAAGATAAGCACTTCTCCCATTGCAAGAAAGATCAATCTAGTAGGCCAAACCAAACTGATAATTCGAAGAGACTTGCAAAGATAACCAATCATTCATAAATGAATTCAGAGAGGATTCAAATATTGTTCATAGATAAACTTGATCATAAACCCACAATTCATCGGTCTCAACTGTTGGAAATATGCCCTAGAGGCAATAATAAATTGATTATTATTATATTTCCTTGTTCATGATAATCGTTTATTATCCATGCTAGAATTGTATTGATAGGAAACTCAGATACATGTGTGGATACATAGACAACACCATGTCCCTAGTAAGCCTCTAGTTGACTAGCTCGTTGATCAATAGATGGTTACGGTTTCCTAACCATGGACATTGGATGTCGTTGATAATGGGATCACATCATTAGGAGAATGATGTGATGGACAAGACCCAATCCTAAGCCTAGCACAAAGATCGCGTAGTTCGTATGCTAAAGCTTTTCTAATGTCAAATATCATTTCCTTAGACCATGAGATTGTGCAACTCCCGGATACCGTAGTAATACTTTGGGTGTGCCAAACATCACAACGTAACTGGGTGGCTATAAAGGTACACTACAGGTATCTCTCAAAGTGTCTGTTGGGTTGGCACGAATCGAGACTGGGATTTGTCACTCCGTGTAAACGGAGAGGTATCTCTGGGCCCACTCGGTAGGACATCATCATAATGTGCACAATGTGATGAAGGAGTTGATCACGGGATGATGTGTTACGGAATGAGTAAAGAGACTTGCCGGTAGCAAGATTGAACAAGGTATCAGGATACCGACGATCGAATCTCGGGCAAGTATCGTACCACTAGACAAAGGGAATTGTATACGGGATTGATTGAATCCTTGACATCATGGTTCATCCGATGAGATCATCGTGGAACATGTGGGAGCCAACATGGGTATCCAGATCCCGCTGTTGGTTATTGGCCGGAGAGTTATCTCGGCCATGTCTGCATGACTCCCGAACCCGTAGGGTCTACACACTTAAGGTTCGATGACGCTAGGGTTATAGGGAATAGA
The DNA here is from genome assembly GCF_018294505.1 of Triticum aestivum. NCBI lineage: Eukaryota > Viridiplantae > Streptophyta > Magnoliopsida > Poales > Poaceae > Triticum > Triticum aestivum. Next base: position 412,704,604 of record NC_057794.1, on the reverse strand, counting down.
TATACGTGGTAACCGAATGTTGTTCGGAGTCTCGGTTGAGATCCCGGATGTCACGAGGAGTCCCGGAATGGTCCGGAGGTAAAGATTAATATATAGGAAGTATGGTTTTGGCCACCGGAAGTGTTCTGGGCATCACCGGTAGTGTACCGGGACCACCGGAGGGGTCTAGGGGTCCACCAGGTGGGGCCACCTGCCCTGGAGGCCTACATGGGCCAATAGTGGGAAGGGACCAGCCCTTAAGTGGGCTGGGGCGCCTCCCCACCAAGGCCCATGCGCCTAAGGGGAAGAGGGGGCAAACCCTAAGGGCAGATGGGCCTTAAGGCCCATGCCTGGTGCGCCTTCCTCTCCCCCTCCACTTGGCCGCCACCCTAGATGGGATTGGGGCTGGCTGCCGCCCCTAGGGTGGAACCCTAGGTGGGGCGCACCCCTCCCTCTCCCCTATATATACTTGAGGACTTGGGGCTGCCAACAGATGAGTTCCTCTCCTTCTTGGCGTAGCCCTACCCCTCTCCCTCCTCGTCTCTTGCGGTGCTTGGCGAAGCCCTGCTGGAGTACCATGCTCCTCCACCACCACCACGCCGTCGTGCTGCTGTTGGATGGAGTCTTCCCCAAACTCTCCTTCTCCCCTTGCTGGATCAAGGCGTAGGAGACGTCACCGGGCTGTACGTGTGTTGAACACGGAGGTGCCATCCGTTCGGCACTAGGATCATCGGTGATTTGGATCACGATGAGTACGACTCCATCAACCCCGTTCACTTGAACGCTTCCGCGTAGCGATCTACAAGGGTATGTAGATGCACTCTCCTTCCCTCGTTGGTAGACTTCTCCATAGATTGATCTTGGTGATGCGTAGAAAATTTTGAATTTCTGCTACGTTCCCCAACAGTGGCATCATGAGCTAGGTCTATGCGTAGTTTCTATGCACGAGTAGAACACAAAGTAGTTGTGGGCATTGATTTTGTTCAATATGCTTACCGTTACTAGTCCAATCTTGATTCGGCGGCATTGTGGGATGAAGCGGCCCGGACCGACCTTACATGTACTCTTACGTGAGACTGGTTCCACCGACTGACATGCACTAGTTGCATAAGGTGGCTAGCGGGTGTCTGGCTCTCCCACTTTACTCGGATCAGATTCGCTGAAAAGGGTCCTTATGAAGGGTAAATACCAATTGGCATATCACGTTGTGGTTTTTGCGTAGGTAAGAAACGTTCTTGCTAGAAACCCATAGCAGCCACGTAAAACATGCAAACAACAATTAGAGGACGTCTAACTTGTTTTTGCAGGGTATGCTATGTGATGTGATATGGCCAAGAAGAATGTGATGAATGGTATTTGATGTATGAGATTGATCATGTTCTTGTAATAGGAATCACGACTTGCATGTCGATGAGTATGACAACCGGCAGGAGCCATACGAGTTGTCTTTATTTATTGTATGACCTGCGTGTCATTGAACAACACCATGTAATTACGTTACTTTATTGCTAACCGGTAGCCATAGTAGTAGAAGAAATAAGTTGGCGAGACAACTTCATGGAGACACAATGATGGAGATCATGATGATGGAGATCATGGTGTCATGCCGGTGATGATGATGATCATGGAGCCCCGAAGATGGAGATCAAAAGGAGCAATATGATATTGGCCATATCATGTCACTATTTGATTGCATGTGATGTTTATCATCTTTATACATCTTATTTGCTTAGAACGACGGTAGCTTAAATAATATGATCCCTCACTAAAATTTCAAGAGAAGTGTTCTCCCTAACTGTGCACCGTTGCGAAAGTTCGTCGTTTCGAAGCACCACGTGATGATCGGGTGTGATAGATTCTTACATTCGAATACAACGGGTGTTGACGAGCCTAGCATGTACAAACATGGCCTCGGAACACATGCGAAACACTTAGGTTAACTTGACGAGCCTAGCATGTACAGACATGGCCTTGGAACACGGAGGACCAAAACGTCGAACATGAGTCGTATAGAAGATGCGATCAACGTGAGATGTTCACCGATGATGACTAGTCCGTCTCACGTGATGATCGGACACGCCTAGTTGATTCGGATCATGTATCACTTAGATGACTAGAGGGATGTCTATCTGAGTGGGAGTTCATAAGATGAACTTAATTATCCTGAACATAGTCAAAAGGTCTAAGCAAATTATGTCGTAGCTCGCGCTTCAGTTCTACTGTTTAGATATGTTCCTAGAGAAAAATTAGTTGAAAGTTGATAGTAGCAACTATGCAGATAGTAGAAGGCTTATGTCCTTAATGCACCGCTCAGTGTGCTGAGCCTCGAACGTCGTCTATGGATGTTGCGAACATCTGACATACACGTTTTGATGACTACATGATAGTTCAGTGCGTAATGCTAAATGGTTTAGAATTGAGGCACCAAAGACGTTTTGAAACATCGCAGAACATATGAGATGTTCCAAGGACTGAAATTGGGATTTCAGGCTCGTGCCCACATCAAGAGGTATAAGACCTCCGACGATTTTCTTAGCCTGCATAATAAGGGAGAAAAGCTCAATCTTGAGCTTGTGCTCAGATTGTTTGAGTACAACAATCACTTGAATCGAGTGGGAGTTGATCTTCTAGATGAAATAGTGATGGTTCTCCAAAGTCACTGCCACCAAGCTACTAGAGCTTCGTGATGAACTATAACATATCAGGGATATATATGATCCTTGAGCTATTCGCGACACCATGAAAGTAGAAATCAAAAGGGAGCATCAATCGTTGATGGTTAGTAAAACCACTAGTTTCAAGAAGGGCAAGGGCAAGAAAGGGATACTTCATGGAACAACAAATCAGTTGCTGTTCTAGTGAAGAAACCCAAAGTTGAACCCAAGCCCGAGACTAAGTGCTTCTGTAATAAGGGGAACAGTCACTAAAGTAGAACCACCCTAGATACTTGGTAGATGAGAAGGCTGGCAAGGTCGACAGAAGTATATTGGATATGCATTATAATGTGTACTTTACTAGTACTCCTAGTAGCACCAGGGTATTAGATACCGGTTCGGTTGCTAAGTGTTAGTAACTCGAAACAAAAGGCTACGGAATAAACGGAGACTAGCTAAAAGGTGAGATGACGATATGTGTTGGAAGTATTTCCAAGGTTGGTCAAATATCGTACGCTCCCTCTACCATCGAGATTGGTATTAAAACCTAAATAATTGTTATTTGGTGTTTGCGTTGAGCATAGACATGATTGGATTATGTCTATCGCGACACGGTTATTCATTTAAGGAGAATAATGGTTACTCTGTTTATTTGAATAATACCATCCCGATCGTAGTGATACACATTTTCATGCCAAAGGTATAAGATAGTAATGATAGTACCACACAAATGTGACACTGCAATTTGAGTCATATTGGTATAAAATGCATGAAGAAGCTCCATGTTGATGGATCTTCGGACTCACTCATTTTTGAAAGGATTGAGACATGCGAACCATGTTTGTTGGTAGATATGCATGAAGAAACTCTATACAGATGGATCGTTTGGACTCACTTGATTTTGAATCACTTGAGACATGCAAATCATACCACATGGGCAAGATGACTGAAAAGCCTCGTTTTCAGTAAGATGGAACAAGAAAGCAACTTGTTGGAAGTAATACATCTTGATGTGCGCAGTCCAATGAGTGCTGAGGCATGTAGTGGATATCGTTATGTTCTTACTTCACAGATGATTTGAGTAGATACTGAGTATATTTACTTGATGAAACATAAGTCTGAATTATTGAAAGGTTCAAGTAATTTTAGAGTGAAGTTGAACATCGTCGTGACAAGAGGATAAAATGTCTATGATATGATCGTAGAGATGAATATCTGAATTACGAGTTTGGCACAGAATTAAGACATTGTGGAAATTGTTTCACAACTAATACAGCCTGGAACACCATAGTTTGATGGTGTGTCCGAACATCATAACTGCACCCTATTGGATATGATGCATACCATGATGTCTCTTATCGAATTACCACTATAGTTTATGGGTTAGGCATTAGAGACAACCACATTCACTTTAAATAGGGCACCACGTAATTCCGATGAGATGACACCGTATGAACTATGGTTTAGAGAAACCTAAGCTATCATTTCTTAAAAGTTTGGGGCTGCAACGCTTATGTGAAAAAGTTTCAGGCTGATAAGCTCGAACCCAAAGCAGATAAATGCATCTTCATAGGACACCCAAAACAGTTGGGTATACCTCCTGTCTCAGATCCGAAAGCAATAGGGATTGTTTTTGAAATCGGGTCTTTTCTTGAGAAAAAGGTTTCTCTCGAAAGAACTGAGTGGGAGGATGGTGGAGACTTGATGAGGTTATTGAACCGTCACTTCAACTAGTGTGTAGCAGGGCACAAGGAGTTGTTCCTGTGGCACCTACACCAATTGAAGTGGAAGCTTATGATAGTGATCATGAAACTTCGGATCAAGTCACTACCAAACCTCGTAGGATGACAAGGATGCGTACTACTTCAGAGTTGTACGTAATCCTGTCTTGGAAGTCATGTTGCTAAACAACAATGAACCTATGAGCTATGGAGAAGTGATGGTGGGCCCGGATTCCAAAAAAATGGCTCGAGGCCATAAAATCCGAGAGAGGATCCATGTATGAAAACAAAGTGTAGACTTTGGAAGAACTACTTGATAGTCATAAGGCTATTGGGTGCAGATGGATTTTAAAAGGAAGACAGATAATGATGGTAAGTGTCACCATTGAGAAAGCTGGACTTGTCATTAAGATGTTTCCCGACAAGTTCAAGGAGTTGACTACAATGAGACTTTCTCACACATAGCGATGCTAAAAGTATGTTGGAATTATGTTAGCAGTTACTGCATTATTTATGAAATCATGCAGATAGGATGTCAAAACATTGTTTCCTCGACGATTTTCTTGAGGAAAGGTTGTATGAGATACAACCAGAAGGTTTTGTCAATCCTGGAAAAATGCTAACAAGTATGCAAAGCTCCAGCAATCCTTCTAAGGACTGGAGTAAGCATCTCGGAGTTGGAATGTACGCTTTGATGAGATGATCAAAGATTTTGGGTTTATACATAGTTTATGAGAAACTTGTATTTCCAAAGAAGTGAGAGGGAGCACTATAAAATTTCTGATGAGTATATGTTCTTGACATATTGTTGATCGGAAATGATGTAGAATTTCTGGAAAGCATATAGGGTTATTTGAAAAGTGTTTTTCAATGGAAAACCTGGATTAAGCCACTTGAACATTGAGCATCAAGATCTATAAGGATAGATCAAAACGCTTAATGGTACTTTCAATTGAGCACATACCTTGGCATGATCTTGAAGGTGTTCAAGATGGATCAGTCAAAGAAGGAGTTCTTTCCTGAGTTGTAAGGTATGAAGTTAAGACTTAAAGCTCTACCACGGCAGAATAGAGAGAAAGGACGAAGGTCGTCCCCTATGCTTAGACATAGGCTCCATAGTATGTTATGCTGTATACCGCACCTGATGTGTGCCTTGCCACATGTCTGGCAAGAGGGTACAAAGGTGATCAAGGAGTGGATCACCAGACAGCGGTCAAAATTGTCCTTGGAGAAAATAAGGACATGTTTCTCGATTATGGAGGTAAAGAGTTCGGCGTAAAGGGTTACGTCGATGCAAGCCTTAACACCTATCTGAATGACTCTGAATAGCAAACCGGATACGTATAGTGGAGCAACCATTTGGAATAGCTCCAAGTGGAACGTGGTAGCAGCATCTATGATATGACATAAAGTTTTGCGAAATACATAGGGATCTGAATGTTGCAGACCCGTTGACTACAACCTCTCTCACAAGCATAACATGATCAAACCCAGAACTCATTGAGTGTTAATCACATAGTGATGTGAACTAGATTATTGACTCTAGTAAACTCTTTGGATGTTAGTCACATGGCGATGTGACCTGTGATCACATGGCAATGTGAATTAGATTATTGACTCTAGTGCAAGTGGGAGACTGTTGGAAATATGCCCTAGAGGCAATAATAAATTGATTATTATTATATTTCGTTGTTCATGATAAACATTTATTATCCATGCTAGAATTGTATTGATAGGAAACTCAGATACATGTGTGGATACATAGACAACACCATGTCCCTAGTAAGCCTCTAGTTGACTAGCTTGTTGATCAATAGATGGTTACGGTTTCCTGACCATGGACATTGGATGTCGTTGATAACGGGATCACATCATTAGGAGAATGATGTGATGGACAAGACCCAATCCTAAGCCTAGCACAAAGATCGTGTAGTTCGTATGCTAAAGCTTTTCTAATGTCAAGTATCATTTCCTTAGACCATGAGATTATGCAACTCCCGAAAACCGTAGGAATACTTTGGGTGTGCCAAACGTCACAATGTAACTGGGTGGCTATAAACGTACGCTACAGGTATCTCCAAAAGTGTCTGTTGGGTGGGCACGAATCGAGACTGGGATTTGTCACTCCGTGTAAACGGAGAGGTATCTCTGGGCCCACTCGGTAGGACATCATCATAATGTGCACAATGTGACCAAGGAGTTGATCACGGGATGATGTGTTACAGAACGAGTAAAGAGACTTGCCGGTAACGAGATTGAACAAGGTATCAGGATACCGACGATCGAATCTCGGGCAAGTATCGTACCACTAGACAAAGGGAATTGTATACATGATTGATTGAATCCTCGACATTGTGGTTCATCCGATGAGATCATCATGGAACATGTGGGAGCCAACATGGGTATCCAGATCCCGCTGTTGGTTATTGGCCGGAGTGTTATCTCGGCCATGTCTGCATGACTCCCGAACCCGTAGGGTCTACACACTTAAGGTTCGATGACGCTAGGATTATAGGAAATAGATATACGTGGTTATCGAATGTTGTTAGGAGTCCCGGATGAGATCCCGGACGTCACGAGGAGTTCCGGAATGGTCCGGAGGTAAATATTAATATATAGGAAGTATGGTTTTGGCCACCGGAAGTGTTCCGGGAATCACCGGTAGTGTACCGGGACCACCGGAGGGGTCCGAGGGTCCACCAGGTGGGGCCACCTGCCCCGGAGGCCTACATGGGACAATAGTGGGAAGGGACCAGCCCCTAAGTGGGCTGGGGCACCTCCCCACCAAGGCCCATGCGCCTAAGGGGAAGAGGGGGCAAACCCTAAGGGCAGATGGGCCTTAAGGCCCATGCCTGGTGCGCCTCCCTCTCCCCCTCCACATGGCCGCCACCCTAGATGGGATTGGGGCTGGCCGCCGCCCTAGGGTGGAACCCTAGGTGGGGCGCACCCCTCCCTCTCCCCTATATATACTTGAGGACTTGGGGCTGCCAACATATGAGTTCCTCTCCTTCTTGGCGTAGCCATACCCCTCTCCCTCCTCGTCTCTTGCGGTGCTTGGCGAAGCCCTGCTGGAGTACCACGCTCCTCCACCACCACCACGCCGTCGTGCTGCTGCTGGATGGAGTCTTCCCCAACCTCTCCTTCTCCCCTTGCTGGATCAAGGCGTAGGAGACGTCTCCGAGCTGTACGTGTGTTGAACATGGAGGTGCCATCCGTTCGGCACTAGGATCATCAGTGATTTGGATCACGACAAGTACGACTCCATCAACCCCGTTCACTTGAACGCTTCCGCGTAGCAATCTACAAGGGTATGTAGATGCACTCTCCTTCCCTCGTTGGTAGACCTCTCCCTAGATTGATCTTGGTGATGCGTAGAAAATTTTGAATTTCTGCTACGTTCCCCAACATCAACAAACACACCGCAAAAAGAAGATTACATCGAATAGATCTCCACAAGAGAGGGGTAGAACTTTGTATTGAGATCCGAAAAGAGAGAAGAAGCCATATAGCTAATAACTATGGACCCGAAGGTCTGAGGTAAACTACTCACACTTCATCGGAAGGGCTATGGTGTTGATGAAGAAGCCCTCGGTGATCGATGCCCCCTTCGACGGAGCTCCGGAACAGGCCCCAAGATGGGATCTCGTGGATAAAGAAAGTTACGGCGGTGGAATTAGGGTTTTGGCTCCGTATCTGATCGTTTGGTGGTACGTAGGTATATATAGGAGGAAGAAGTACGTCGGTGGAGCAACAAGGGGCCCGCGAGGGTGGAGGGCGTGCCTGGGGGGCTGGGCGGTAGGCGCGCCCGGCCCCCTACCTCGTGGCCTCCCTGTTGGTTGCTTGACATAGGGTCCAAGTCTCCTTGATCTTGTTCGTTCCAAAAATCACGTTCCCGAAGGTTTCATTCCGTTTGGACTCCGTTTCATATTCCTTTTCTTTGAAACCCTAAAATAGGCAAAAAAAAGGGCAATTCTGGGCTCGGCCTCCGGTTAATAGGTTAGTCCCAAAAATAATATAAAAGTAGATAATAAAGCCCAATAATGTCCAAAAGATAAGGTAATATAGCATGGAGCAATCAAAAATCATAGATACGTTGGAGACGTATCAGTAACCATAGCGGCATATCATGTTCTTCCTTGTGCTGGCTTGCAGGAATCTAACGAGGATAACACCAGGCGGCATCGCGAGCTCCCGCCTCATCCAAGTGATCCGCTTGCACATTAAAAGGGGGGCTCCTTAGCATCGCGACTCAGGAGCTCTTACTGGATCTCCAACCCTCACCCCCTGGCCTTGACCACGGCATGTGACCTGGCATACCAGCGGAGGCTGAGCTTGCTCGAGGGCCGGAACCTGAGGACGTAGAGCACAAAGGAGAGCATAGGAAAGGGGAAGGCTCGTATGGGCCTGACCTAGCTACGCTGCGGATGTTCGCGCACAGGTCTGGCGCATCACGAAGAATCGACCCCGGACCGCCAAGATAAGTCTCGAGCTCAGATCGACTAATCGTTGGAACCTAGGGGACACGCTCGCCGCAACCCTGTTGTGGCAACATCGCCTCCGTTTCTTATCTTACCACGGCTGCTTGAGTGCTAAAGGGGATCCCCTGAGCATCGCGCCTCAGGAGCTCTTACTGGACCTCGGGCCGCTCACCTCCTGGCCTTGACCTCGCATACCAGCGACGGCTGAAGCTTGCCTGTGGACCAGGACCTGTCAACGTAGAGCAACAAGCTATCGCAAGATTGGAAAGGGAAGACCGAGCCTAAATAGGACTTGCACTCACAAGGCTTCCATAATTGGGAAAATATCAACTAAAGACATTGCAGACTCTTTACACGCCCCCACGGGTACTTCTCAATTCCTCGCAGGGAAAAAAAGATGAGAACCTAGGAGAATCCTATCTACACGCCCTCGCGGCCGACACCATCATCAACAGTGGGCCGTGGGAGGCGGACGCCAACCCCATCCAGATCAACGGCAGCGGTGGCCGGACTTTGCGGCCCTGCTCCGGGCACATCGAGAGCTCGAGGGCATGTACTTGTCGACGCTCATCTCTGGAGTCTCGTAGAGCTCGGGAGAACCGCTGGACTCCCAAGAGTCGCTGCTGCTGGAGCAGCCACTAGCGGGGCGCGCCTCATCCTGGCGCTCCCCTTCAGGGCAGCACTCCAAGCGGCGACCCTCCACGTCGAAGACCTTGTAGAACAGCATGGAGGCGCCGTCGTACTCGAAGTGGATCGCAAGGGCGCCCTCCGCACGGCAAATCTACGCGACCTCACCCCAGCCACGGGTCATGAAGATCTTGACGGTGGAGACTGCTTCAACCTCTGCTCTGGTCACCGGAGCGTCGCAGTCGGCATGCTGCAAGCAGAGTTTCAGAGGCCTCCTCGGCGGCATCACGTCAGAGAAGAAGTGCGGGAAGCGTATCCAGGAGCTTGGGGGCATTGCCGCCCATAGCATGAGCTCACGTGGGGATCCCATGGCAAGGACTCCCGGAGCGACGGCACTTGCCGCCGTAGCGCGTCGACCCTGGCCATGGTGCGCGCGCTGACGCTTGTTGCTCCTTCCTCCCGAGCCCCCGGCTTGGGCACGCAAGGGCAGTGGATACCAAGGAGGAGGCCGCTCGCACCAAGGCCTCGTCACCACCTGCATCACCGTAGCGTTGCGACGGTGGACCGACCTCTTCTTCGGCGGAAGCAGCGCCAACATGTCGAGGGGAATCTTTCCCTTCTCATCAGCTGAGAACGTTCGGATCGGCGCCATTGAAGTTGCTACTAGCAATAGAGCGGGGGAGGAAGAAGCAGGAGGAATGGGAAGAAGTGGGGGACGGGGGCTACGCCCCCTTCCTCATTTATAGTAGGAGAAGGCCAACTATCGCCCCCCACAATCAAAGGTGATGATAGTTTTCCTTGCATGTCGCAGGGACTTGTCAAGTCGGGCAGTTGCCGAAGCAGCATGGGGAAGCGGAGACGCCCACGTCTAATCAACCGCCACGCATCGACCAAGGCTGCAGGCTTTTGGGTCCCGCAGCGCTCGGCGCTTGACCTTTGGCTTCGGCTCGAAGCCAAGCCCGAGCGTGCCTTGGGCCCGGGGGCTACTGTCGGCATTCTGGGAAAGGGGGTCCCCAGACTTGCCTATCTGCGACCCATGGTGTGGCTGTGCTAGCAGGTCTGGACGGCACATCTTCATCGACGAGGTATTCAAGACCCTCGCGAGGGGCCAAGACTCGTGAGGCGGACGATGCAAGACCTCCTCAGGAGCGGCCTCGCCAGGCAGCCTCACGAGGGGCGGAGAGATCAAGGCAAGGCAAACCTCGCGAGGTCCTTGTGATGTGAGCCATGACGATCGAGACCAGGCGGGCGCCAGCATGCGCAGCGTCCTTGTTTCCTCTTTGGTGCCAAGGGGGCAAGCGCAGGAGCGGAGTACCGAGGCATCAAGGAAAGGTTTCCATATCGGTGCAACGATACCAAGACCAGCACGACGACAAGACGGAGGTCACCATGGAGCCCAAGACTGTCGGTGTACAAATAGAGGGTTACACTTTTTGTACCCCTATAACTGTGCACGGGCAGTCTGAGCCACGGGCACCACCACACTGAGCAAGGCAAGGGAGGTGAGCCAAGGTAAGGCCGAAGCTCAGGAGAAGCAGAACGATGCCAAGACCAAGACCACAAAGAGCAAAGGGGACGAAGCGGACCCCCCGGCAAGATCCTTGCCGGGAGGCGGTTTTAGCAAACCCGACAAGACCCTTGCCGTGGCAGCTCGCCCCACACCTATGGAGTGAGTCACCCTTGAGTCCACTGCCCCCATGGGGCAAGGATTCGGGAGACATCCCCGTGGTGGCATGCAGATCTTTGTGAAGACACTACTAGGAAAAGGGCTAAAGATAGGATTGACAATAATGGCACACCAGAGAAGTGGTGCGTCAGTACTATATACTAATGGCGCACTAGGTGGAGGTACGCCATTAGTGTGGAAGACACTAATTGCGCACCAGACAAAAGAAGCGCCACTAGTAACAAATTTTTTTCCATTTTTTCAAACATACTAATGGCGCATCCGGGCAAAGTGCGCCATTAGTAGTTAACTACTAATGGCGCACCGGCGACAAAGTGCGCCAGTAATTTGTTTTTTTTTACTTTTTGGCAAAACTACTAATGCCGCACCATTGCACAGTGCGCCATTACTAGTTTAAACTAGTAATGGCGCACTGTGCAACGGTGCACCATTACTATAAAAATTATTTCTTTTACTTTTTTGCAAAACTACTAATGGTGCACTGCATGAGAAAATCGTGTGTCCTCTGGATTTACCGCACGTGAAATACCATGTGTGCATGAACAATTGCATCATTTATTGGGACGAGCACGCGGAGTCTACCATATGTCCGGTGTGCAGCGTCACTCGATACAAGAAGAGGAAGAAAGCTCCTCGAAAATCGGTGTGGTACTTTCCGATCACTCCTCGTCTGCAACGGTATTTCGCAGACCCTAAGGTAGCAAAGCTCCTACATTGGCTCGCGGATTGGGAGGAGAAGAAGCGGGAAGATGACGGAAATGATCCGGAGATAAATAAAAAAGACAAGATGCTGAGTCACCCTAAGGATGCGAGCCAGTGGTGAGGACACTCGATCTCGATCCCCCTCCACCACCGCCGACGAGCACCCGGCCCCCCGCACCCTCCCCCGCTCCACCGTCGCCAACGGGCACCCCCTGCACCCTCCCCCGCTCCACCGCC
>NC_057794.1:412658035-412691780 GCF_018294505.1 Triticum aestivum | reverse complement strand
AGGGTTCCTCGCCCCACCTCGGACGAGCGAGCGCCTCTTCCGACCCCTACAGCAGCCGGTGACCTCGGCCCCGACGCACGCGCCCACCCCGCCGGCCCCTGCCGTCCTCCACCTCCGGTCTCCCCAGCAGCAGCCGGCGAACCAAGGACGGTGCCGTGACCATCGTCGTCACCTCCCGCCGTCTCTCCCTACGCGTGGCCGGCGGCTGCTCTCCTTCGACACGCTGCCCGTGGTGAGCCCCTCTTCCTTACTCACCTCCATGTTCCTTGTTCATCTCTTTGTTTCCTGTTCCTCTCTTGTCCATGCTGCTATTTACATGGATCAATGGATGTTGGATAGATGGATGTGTGTTGATGTTAGGTAGTAGATGGTTTACTTGATGGTTGGTTGAATTGTGCTAGTTGCTTGCTAGATGGATGGACGAATGGTGCGAGTATGTAGACATCTTTTGCTACTGTGAAGGGTCAGTGCTAGTGTAAAGGGTAGTAGTAATTCGTTCCCTTTTGCTTCTGCCTGGTGCTAATTTGCTATTGTTAGCTTTGTGTGGCTTCTTATTATTCTCTAAATCATTCTTCAAAGCAGGCTTTGCATCGCTTTAGGTAGTTTTCTCCATGTTTTATCAAGTGACATGTTAACAGCTTGCTAGTTTAGGATACATAATTAATGCCTTTAAATGGTGCACTCTGTAAATGCCTTTAAATATAACCTTGTTAGTTTAGGATACATAATTGCAGAGAAATAATCACATCAATGCCTTTAAATGGTGCACTCTATAAGAAATTAATAACCTAGCATCACAATTCAGAAATACTCCTGCTACTCATGTAGGTGTTGCATGAGTTTTTTTGGTTTTGTTACTGCTAGGTAGGTTGATATGGAGAACTGCATATTTGATAGGCACAATGTCCTGTTTTTTAGTAGGAGCACATTTTACATACAGTTTGGAGTACTAGCTCAGATACAGGTTCAGATTTTGATGTGCTTGCTTGTTACTGTAAGTGAGTTTATAATTGCACCCACTTGCTCGTCCTCATATTTTCTGTAGCCATGCAATTTATAATTCACCCACTTGCAGCAACTAGCTGGAGTAGGTTATGGCAAGTGAAAGGAACAAATTCTCTACAATTTGAAATCTCAATATCCTTGCAGTAGGAAGAGCGTGCTTTAACTGAATTTGGACTTGGTGCACTAGCTTGGCAATTTTGCTTGCTTGCACCGCTTGAGTAGTTCTCCATCTAATGTAGTCAATAGATGTTGTCAAGTGATTGTGTCATGTTTTTGGTTCTGTTTTAAAAAGGAAAGCAAGTTGTTCAGGCTTCAAGAAAATATTTTCTCAGAATATTACTGCTAAGCCCAAGCTTGTTAATCAGCATGTACATTTCTGTCATATATTGCTAATGTATGCTCAGATGTGTGCTTGCTATTGTCACCTATCTTTTTTTCTTCTACATGATATGGAACCTTATGATACTGCACCAATAGCCTTTCTGCATCCAAGTTATCAAACTATGTGAGCTAGAAACAGAAATAGAGAGAATTGATCATTACTTTTCTGAACTATCGCAGAAGCCTCAATAGTTCTTTCAAGTTCGTACATTGAAAGGCTTGTTTCACAATTTCTGAATTACTTGTGATGCCTCTGAATTACTTGTGATGCCTGTTATCATGCATGTTTTATGATCTGTTGTAAGGGTACTAATTGGTCTCTTCTGCTGCTTATCAGAGATGGCAGGAAGCAACCACCGCCGCTCTGCGACACCGCAGTACGAGTTGGATGCTTCCGAGTTCTTCACTATCATACTTGGGACTTCAGTATCATCCATGACGCAGGTATATAAAACGAGATATCTCCCCTTCACCCAGCTCATTATGATATCTGTTGTTTGCTACAGCAATCATTGTCCCAAACTGCAGAGGCTGCCTGACAGTTTTATGAACATGCTGATGGGTGAAGATCCGCCAAATAATGTGAAGCTACGACAGGCCGGCAGCGGGTTTCGCAGGCTGTGGGATGTGTAGTTGGTGATCAAGGAGGGCCACATGTACTTGTCTCATGGGTGGGAGAAGTTCTACCGTGCCTATGACCTACGGCTGGGGTACTTCCTTCTCTTCAGGTACGACGACGATGCCACCATGCTCATCGTGAAGGTGTTCAATGCGACTATGTGTCGCATGCGCTACGCTGAATATTATGATGCCGGTACGTTCTACCTCTTCTTATTCCTCTACATTTGGCTTTGTCTCACATTGATTGTTAACTGTCATTGTTGCATTTGGACAGGTAATGGGAGGAGCAGCGACAATGGCTACAGCAAAAGCAGCAGCGACTATGGCTGTAGCGAAAGCAGCAGCGATTCTGGCTGTAGCGAAAGCAGCAGCGATTCTGGCAGCAGCATAGACAACAAGAAGGATGATCCGTACTGGAGTGCGGGAGAAGAGGAGCAGAGTGGGGATGAGGAGCTGCATGATGACGATGGGCATCAGGCTGAGGATGAACTAGCACTGGTGGTGGCTGACCAAGGGCAAGAGATGGTGGTGGCTGACCATGGGCAAGAGATGGTGGTGGCTGACCATGGGCAAGAGATCGAGGTGGCTGAGGATGACCTAGCGATGGTCGTGCCTGAAGGTGGCCTCGCGATGGTGGTGGTGCCTGACAATGACCACGCACCGGTGGTGGCGCCGGCGATCCCACAGCTGGGCGACATGACCACGCCAATTGAGGTAGAAGACTACATCCCATTGCCTCCACCGCCTCCACCGCCTCGCCGCTCTTGGCGCATCAGGCTGAGGAAGGAGAAGGAGAAGAACAATGCATGAGAACTGAACTTTGTCAGGTATGTCAGATCTCCAAAATGATATATATATATATATATATACTTAGTTACCTATGTTATCTCTAATATGCTTAGTTTCCTATAGCTTAGCTTCATTTTACCTAAGTTGGCTCTAATATGATAACTTAGAGCTTATATGCTTAGTTTCCTATAGGTTAGCCCCAAAATAACTTATGTTAGCACAAAATGATCAAGTTTACATAATAAGTTTATAGTCTTTTTCTTATTCTTCTTCTTTTCCAAAATGACATAGGTTAGCTTCATTTTACCTAAGTTGGCTCTAATATACTAACTTAGAGCTTATATGCTTAGTTTCCTATAGGTTAGCTCCAAAATAACTTATGTTAGCACAAAATGATCAAGTTTACATAATAAGCTTATAGTCTTCTTCTTATTCTTCTTCTTTTCCAAAATTCTTCTTATTCTTCTTCTAGTGTTCTTTTTTTTCTAGTATTCTTCTAGTCTTCTTCTTTTTCTTCTTCTAACTTCTTGTTTATCATTTTGCAGATTTGATTTAATTCACGGAAGCTTTCATGGATGGAGTGCTTCTTTGCCATTTGTGTTTTTATTTTGTATCAATGTGAAACTTTTGTGAATTGATGGATAACGGTGTTGGATGAACAATGTGATACTTTTGTAATATGTAACGATGGAACTATGTGTTGGCTATGTATGTATATATGATGGAACTTGTGTGTTGGCTATGATTGTTATATGGATGCTTGTTGTATATATGTGTTGGATATCTCATAGGTGAAATAGTGACCTGAGATTAAGAAAAAAAATAACAAAAATGTTACTAATGGCGCACTACCATGTGGTGCGCCATTAGTATAGTAGACACTAGTGGCGCACCGTGAGCAAAACTAATGGAGCACTGCCTGGTGCGCCATTAGCATACCAGATACTAATGGCACACCAGTGGTGCGCCATTAGTAAAATATACTAGTGGCATGATACGAATGGCGCACCAGTGATGCGCCATTAGTAGGCAAAACTGGTGTGCCATTAGTAGCCCTTTTCCTAGTAGTGAGACATTCAAGATCAGATACACCCTTTAGAAGATGATGATCCTTGGAGGGATCCCAGCCAAGGAGGACCACAAGGCCCCCGGCAAGAGCCTTGCCGGGGATGACAGCAGGCGCCACGGCAAGACCCTTGCCGGGGCCCCGGCAAGGCCCTTGCCAAGAACACCTGTAGGGCCACCATCAGGCCCACACCAGTCAAACCTCCACCGCCATTCGCATGCAGCTGCCGACCCAACCAGCTGGGCAGGCACCTGCGTGGCGGCATGGAGATCTTCGTGGAGACCCACCACTACGCCGCCTCAGCTGCCTGCCTGCCTACATGGCACCGCGGGCGCCACTGGCCAGGGCGTGTGTCGACGCGAGAGGGAGCGGCGACGGATGAGACAGGGCTCTCCCCCGTCCCCGATAAAGCAAGGACAACTGGGCAAGACACATTAAATGCGCCTTGTCATGTAATCCGAGGGATAACCACACATCACTGCTCCCTTTCCACCTCCTGGTGCTACTGTGGCAACCCCTTTTCCTATAAAAGGAGGCCCGAGGCGACCAGGAGGAGGATTCGGCTTCTTGGAGCTCCTCACACCCCATATAGCTCAAGAACACAGATATACAATCCACCAAAGCAGGAGTAGGGTTTTACGCATCCCCACGGCCCGAACCTGGATAAACGAACCGTGTGCTATCTATTTGATCCGCTCTTCTCATGACCCTGCGCCCCGCAACCTTAGTAGGGATTCTTGTGATCCCATAGGTGTCGTTCCCACCGACAAAGACGGTGTCACCACCAGAGCCTTTACAGGCGAAGACTACTTTTGTCAGGATAAGCTGTACTAGTTGTCCCCTTTCAAATTGGCCATTGTTGGCACCCTTCCCGCTCAATATTTGGGGAGAGGACCAGGGCTATATAGGTAGAATTAGCCACCACAGTATGAAAAGAAGAGAAAAACAAGGGAGAAGAGAGGGAGAACTCATTCAGAGGCATCTCACCCACGCAAGTTCGCCAAGCACGAGAACACCTCAACATCAGGAGGATGTTCTTCCCCTTGTACTATTCATCATCATCCCTAGAGGCAATCCACCACCAACACACTGGAGTAGGGTATTACACCACAACGGTGGCCCGAACTAGTATAAATCTTGTGTCTTTGTGTTGCATGTTTGTGGAGTTCATCCACAAGATCTTAGCGAGCTAGGGCATGGATCGATAGGGAGAAAACCTTTGCGCGCACCCCAGTGTTCGAACCTCGGGGGTTTTGCCGGAACCCAAGATCTGGCATGGCTCTATCGCATAGACGTCCTGGACTGCGTGCTTGTGTTCCCTCTTGGGGATGTGTGTAGCATATATCATATTCACCATTTTGACATGAGGGGGAAACTTCTTCTGCACCCCTGTATTAGGATGCTGGGGCTCCTCATCATCGTCCTTGCTTTGCGTTCCCTTTTCCTTCCTTTTAGCGTTTAATTTGCCGGCCTATTTGGAAAACCAACAATACCTGTTGGGATGATTGGCTGCCTTATCTGGGGTGCCGTGGATCTGGCACGGACGATCGAGTATGTGGTCCAAGCTGGATGGTCCCTGGTTGTTTCTCTTATATGGCTTCTTCCCCTGACCGGACTTGGAACCACTAAATCCGGCATTGACTGTGGTGTCATCGGTGCTATCATCATTGTTTCGGCGTTTGTGTCTATTGCGTCGGAGCTTGCTGCTACTATTTTTGGCCTTGGAGGTACCCATTTCATTTGTCGTATTTTTGCTATGGGCCAGCCAACTATCCTCACCCACACAAAAGAGGGTCATGAGTGCCGTGAGGGAAGCCATGTACTTCGGCATTTCCTGGACGAGGTGGAGGGCGAGCCATTCATCGCGGATTCTATGTTTAAAGGCCGCTAGGGCTTCGGCATCCGAACAGTCGACTATCTAGTTCTTTTTAGTTAGGAACCTAGTCCAGAATTTCCTGGCTGACTCCCCAGGTTGTTTAACTATGTGACTTAAGTCATCGGCATCTGGTGGCCAGACATATGTTCCTTGGATGTTGTCCAGGAGGGCTTCTTCCAAGTCCTCCCAGTTGGCAATCAAATTTTCAGGTGGACTGTTTAACCAGTGCCGAGCTGGCCCTTTTAGTTTTAACGGGAGGTATTTGATGGTGTGGAGGTCATCTCACTGAGCCATATGAATGTGGAGAATACAATCCTCGATCCACACCGCGGGGTCAGTTGTTCCGTCGTATGATTCAATATTTACGAGTTTAAACCCTTCTGGGAATTCGTGATCCATTACTTCGTCAGCGATGCAAAGAGGGTGTGCGGCGCCTCTATATCGGGCCGCATCGTGGCATAGCTCGGATGGAGTCCATCTGCGGCATTCAGCCCGTGCGTGACTAGGTTTGTCACATCCGGATAGATAGCCATTGACATGTGTCAAGGCATGTCCTCATGATCCGTAGATCGATCTGGTATACCTTGCTTTGTTGTTCAGGTCCTGCCAGAGGTCATATGTGTCAGCACAAGTTGTTTTATCTCTACCTTTATAATGAGGCGAGGTGGGTTGGTATTCGGCTTTGGTTGCCACTTTATCCCGACCACGTGGTGGTCGGTCAGCCCCATTGCATGATAATGGTATGGGCCCTAGCACCTCATCATCAAACTAAGGTAGCAATTTGTGCTTCGGGAAATTTTTGGCTGGGCCCTTAAGGCCGTATTCCTCGGCTGTCAGGACATCAGTCCATCTATCCTTTAGTAGATCTTGATCAGCTTGAAGCTGCTGCTTCTTTTTCAGGCTTCCTGCAGTGGCTACTAGCTCATGCTTGAAGCGCTCCTGCTCACGAGGTTCCTTAGGCACGATGAAATCCTTGTTTTCGAGGCTCACCTCATCCTCGGAAAGCGGAAGGTAACTACTGTCCTCTGAGTCTTCATTTGTGGCCTGTTTGTCGGGGCTAACTTGCCCATCTTCCCGTTCTTCTTGTCCGGAGGTTACTTCGACGGGGTCTTCATTGTCTTCGGCATCGTCCGTAGTATTATCTTCTCGTGTGCCGGTATTGCTATCTTTTGCATGACGTGACTTAGAGCGGCGCCGCTGACGTCGACACTTGGGCTGTGTCCCAGGGGGTTTATCCTCGATTGGATTTTCTTTGTCATCGTTGTTATGTTCCTTAGGTGTATCCACCATGTACATGTCGTACGAAGAAGTGGCCGTCCAGCATCCGGTGAACGGTGGGTTATGTCCATGCTCCTCATCCGCATCGTTGTCCATACCGTTGATGTCTTCGGATCCGTAATCGAGCATGTCGGTTAAGTCTTCGACAGTGGCTATGAAGTGGGTGGCGGGTGGGAAGCGAAATTCCCCGTCATCAGCTTCTAGTTCGAACCGAATATAGTTCGGCTGTGAATCCCCAGCTAAGGATAGGTTTTTAATGAGTTCACCACATTGCCCAAAGGCGAGTGCCGGAAGATGTATGCGGCGCTGAATTCGGCGATCGATGATCGATCATGCTCCACCTGCATGGATGCACGTAATTCGGAACTTATAGATGACTCCAACACCAAAGGTTAGGTCTGTGTGCGGCTCCAGCACCGTGGAGCCTACGGCTTCCGAGGCGGGGCTGAGCTTCCCGTTTTCGGATGGCGCGACCTGCTCCGGATCTAAGGCCAGAGCAGTTGCAGGTGCAATTTCCTGGGTATGATAGATCTAGGTCATGTTCATCGAGGTGCTGGGGAGCTACTGCCGTGGTCTCAAATGCGTTGAAGATCAAGTCTCTGGGGATATCTCAGACGTAGGTCAAGATCCTGAATCTGACCTGACGGCAAGGGGCGTAACTGTCGATATGCTCCAGATGGCTAAGCGACATGGCCCGCAGTGCGAAGCCGCCGAACATGAAGATTTGTCCGGGGAGGAAGACTTCCCCTTGGACAGCATTGTTGTAGATGATTGAAGGAGCCATCAAACCTTTTGGGGAGGACAAAGTGGAACTCTCAATGAAAGCACCAATGTCGGTATAAAAATCGGCGGATCTCGGGTAGGGGTCCCGAACTGTGCATCTAAGGTTGATGGCAACAGGAGACAGGGGACACAATGTTTACCCAGGTTCGGGCCCTCTCTATGGAGGTAATACCCTACTTCCTACTTGATTGATCTTGACGAATATGAGTATTACAAGAGTTGATCTACCACGAGATCGTAATGGCTAAACCCTAGAAGTCTAGCCCATATGACTACGAGTGTGATTGTATATCGATACGGACTAAGCCTTCTGGTTTATATAGACGTCGGAGGGGACTAGGGTTGTACAAGGTCGGTTGCAGAGAAAGGAATCTTCATATTTGGTCGCCAAGCTTGCCTTCCACGCCAAGGAGAGTCCCATCCATACACACGAGAGAGTCTTCGGTCTTGTTTCTTCACAGCCCATTAGTCCGGCCCATGTCTAATAGGCCGGACGCCCGAGGACCCCTAAGTCCAGGACTCCCTCAAGGGGGATACCATCATGTAATTAGACTACTGTCTTATTCCTTATGCCAGACATGAAACGTGCCTTTGCGAGCCCGCAAGCTCTTCCGTGGGCTTGCTGCTGTAACTTACCTCAGTCTAGGTAGGCCTCAAACTGGTCTCGTAGTTGTCAATGTGCATTTCTCCCGAGGGGAGTCATCCACCGGCTCACGAGGTTTCGGGCTTCTAAGGAGCCTGCTAGTTCGCCTGAGAGGGCCTCGCGAGAACGACCGTTACATCACGGCGATATGTGTGCGCATACCACGCCCAGCCCCTGCTCGCGAGGCACTCATAAGGGAGGGGCAGCAGGTGCTGGGCTCGAAACAAGGCACGGAGCCAGAAAACTCAAGAAATGACACATGAACGAGAAAATATGCCCCCCATGCTTGCCAATGAAAATACGTCTTCAAGTTCAAATCCAAAAGGCGGTAACTCAAGCTATAGAAAAAGGGGTTGAAAGCAAATGGCCTCGTCTGGCACCTAGTTAGTTTTCTTGTCTTCTCACCAGCGCAGAGCTAAGTGCTTTCACTGGCCACGAGCATAGTCATTGGGGGATAGTGTCGACAGCCAGCGCTCAGCATGGTGGTTCCACTAGGACGTGGGCGGGAGCCCCCAAGGCCCGAGGGCGGCTCTCCGGAGACTCCGGGGCATGTACATACCCACTAATTATTATGTGAGAGTGTCACGGGCAGATACCTTCATAGGCGTGTGAAGCGTCTCCATTGTATCTATAATTTTTGATTGTTCCATGCCAATATTCTACAACTTTCATATACTTTTTGGCAACTTTTTGTACTATTTTTGGGACTAACGTATTGATCATGTGCCCAGTGCCAGTTCCTGTTTGTTGCATGTTTTTTGTTTTGCAAAATATCCATATCAAATGGAGTCCAAACGGGATAAAAACTGACGGAGATTTTTTTGGAACATATATGATTTTTGGCAAGAAAAATCCACGCGAGACGGTGCCCGAGGGGGCCACGAGGCAACGGGCGCACCCCTGACCCTCGTGGCCACCCCGTAAGGTTGTTGGTGCCCTTCTTTATCCGCGGGAAAGCTAATATCCGGATAGAGATCGTGTTAAAATTACAGCCCAATCGGGGTTACGGATCTCCGGGAATATAAGAAACGGTGAAAGGGTAGAATCTGAGAACGCAGAAACAGAGAGAGACATATCCAATATCGGAGGGGCTCTCGCCCCTCCCACACCATGGAGGCCAAGGACCAGAGGGGAAACCCTTCTCCCATCTAGGGAGGAGGTCAAGGAAGAAGCAGACTATGGGGCCCCCTCTCCCCTTCCCTTCCGGTGGCGTCGAAACGCTGCCGTGGCCATCATCATCACAACAATCTTCACCAACAACTTCACCGCCATCATCACCAACTCTTCCCCCCTCTATGCAGCGGTGTAGCCTCTCTCTTACCCGCTGTAATCTCTACTTAAACATGGTGCTCAACTCTATATATTATTTCCCAATGATGTATGGCTATCCTATGATATTTGAGTAGATCTGTTTTGTCCTAATGGTTATTTGATGATCGTGATTGGTTTGAGTTGCATGTTTTATTATTGGTGTTGTCCTATGGTGCTCTCCATGTCACGCAAGCGTGAGGGATCCCCGTTGTAGGGTGTTGCAATATGTTCATGATTCACTTATAGTGAGTTGTGTGAGTGACTGAAACACAAACCCGAGTAAGGGGGTTGTTGCGTATGGGATAAAGAGGAGTTGATACTTTAATGCTATGGTTGGGTTTTACCTTAATGATCTTTAGTAGCTGCGGATGCTTGCTAGAGTTCCAATCATAAGTGCATATGATCCAAGTAGAGAAAGTATGTTAGCTTATGCCTCTCCCTCAATTAAAATTGCAATAATGATTACCACTCTAGTTATCGATTGCCTAGGGACAAATAACTTTCTCATAACAAAAAGCTCTAACTAAATTTAACTTAGTTGTGTCTTTATCTAAACAGCCTCTAGCTTTTATTTACTTGCCCTTTATTACCTTGAAAACCTATCCAACAACACCTACAAAGTATTTCTAGTTTCATACTTGTTCTAGGTAAAGCGAACATCAAGCATTCGTAGAGTTGTATCGGTGATAGATAGAACTTGAGGGAATATTTGTTATGCCTTTAGCTCCTCATTGGGTTCGACACTCTTACTTATCGAAAACTGTTGCGATCCCCTATACTTGCGGGTTATGTCACAGCCCTAGATGAGTCTTTGTTTGTCTTTGCTTCATCATCATGTCATCATGTTTAAATTCATATGAATTTGAATTGGGGATGTTTAAACCCTAGCATCAAATGGAACTCAAATAGGTTCAACTAAAAATATTTTTCAATGATTTCAAAATGCCCTTTAAAAATATTCATCATTTCTGGATCAAGGTGGAAGCATCTACCAAAAATGGTTAACATTTTTTCAGGACATATTTGGACTTTGAATTAATTCATATATATTTGAATTGGAGCTACTTAAATGCTATATATATTTTAGATGCTCCAAAATTTTTGGAAATTGTTAAGGGTCACTGGAATAATTCAGAAAGCACCCATAATTATTACCAGGATTTTATGAAATGGTTTATTATTATTATTAAATCAAAAGAGAGGAAAATAAATAGAAAAGAGAAGAAGAAAACCCACCTGGCCTTACCTTTGCGGCCCACTTGGCGGCCCGACAACCGGCCAGCCCAGCTCCTCCCCTCCTTCTGTCTTCAACCTCCTGCCAGTAGGCAGGAGGGCGTGTGTCCCCGGCGCGCACACATGCGCGAGGCCACCTCCAGCCTACCTTCTCGCACTGGACGGCTCTGGACGTCGCCATGCAGCCCCTGGTCCTCTCACTCGCTCCCCTTGTCCTTCCCCTCCCCTAGATCCCTCTCTCTCTCACCACCGAGCGGGGCTAGTTGCCACCGACGCCATTTACCACAGCCACCGCCTCCCCCTCGTCCCTTCGACATATCCAAGAGCTTCGTCTCGACGCCCTTGTCGTCTACACCAAGTCACGTGACGCGGGACGCACTGCATCACCGCCTTCTCCATCGTCTTCAACCTCCGGCCCCGAGATCGCCGGCGATCATGCGCTCGCCTCGCAGCCTACCCGAGCCCACTGACCAACCCTACATACTCGCCGTGAGCTCCTCTTCGTTTCCCTTCCGTCCTTTCGCTTGATTTCGTGCCGTGGCCAACGTCCCCGCCAACCTGAGCGCCACCGCCCATAATGGACGTCGGGAATGGCCTTGCCATGTCCTTGCGCTCGAACCCTTGCACCTCGAGTACGCCTGGAGCACACGAGATCCCACCGCGCTCCTCAACTCACTTGCTAACGTGCAGCAGCCCTCGCGCCGAGCAGTCGTAGCTCCGGCCGCCGCACTTGCCATCGCCGCCGTCGCTGTACTGCACCCCAGTTGCTGCCGCTGGCCGCAATGGATGCGCGTGAGCCTGGGCGTCTCGTAGATCCCCTTCGCTGCTCCTTTGGTCACCGGGAGAGCGAACCCGACGCCCTCCGCCGTCTCTGGCTCCGCCGGCGATGAGCCGCAGGTCAATTCCGGCGAGTTGACCCGTGTTTGACCCCTATTTGACCCCCCAGTGTCACTGACGCATGGGCCCGCCCGGTTAATTTTTAGTTAGGTTTAGTTTAGTGCTACTTAACTTAGATTAGTGCTTAATCTAACACTAACTAACTCTGTTAAGTTAGTGATGACACTGACACGCGGGACCCACAGGTCAGGTTTGACCTAGAACGCCCCCGTTGACCTACTGACGTCACAGTGATGTAGTGCTGACGCAGTAACTCTTTTTCTGGATTTATTCTTTTACAGGAAATTCCAGAAAATAGCCAAAACTTCTAAAATTCATAGAAAATCAACCGTAACTTCAAATGAAACAAATTATATATGAAAAATTATCAGAAAAATCCAAAAAATCTGTTTATGGCATTTTCATGCATGTTAGAGCAACTTATATCCTCTGTTTAGGACAATTCAATTAAATGGCATTTAAGAAAGCACATATGGAGATTGAATTTGAACCTAGTGTTCAAACCAACTCCATTTAACTTGTTGCTAGTTGCATTAGGCCAATCAATAGCATATTGCCATGTCACATTCATGCATCATATTGTTGCATTGCATTGATTGTGTCCTTCTCTGTTTGCCAGTAACCGTCCCCTCTCAGTCGACGATGTTTCCGACGACGTGATCGATGACACCGATGAAGAACTATATTATCTTGAGAAGTGCCAGACAAGCAAAAAAACCCTTGTTCATTCCGATACAATCCCACTCTCTCGCTCCTGCTCTCTTTTACTGCATTAGGACAACAACGATTCATCTGTTACTTGTTGCGGTAGTTGAACCCCTTATCCTCTGCATGACCTGTCATTGCCACAGTAAATAGATGAAACCCACTAGCATGAGTAGGAGTTGTTTGAGCCCTGATGTGCCTACTCATTCATGCTTGTTTGTCATGCCTGCTATTGCTTAGAGTTGTGTCAGGTCTGATTCATCGGGGATGAATTGGAAAGTTGTGAACATGTCCTACTGTGTGTGAGCTAAGTGTGTTGAACATGATTTGGTAAAGGTACTCATGAGAGGCCATGTAGGAGTACATGGTGGGTTGTTTCATTGGAACCGTACTTAAGCACCGAGATCTGTATACGTGGTTTAAGAACCAGCTACTACCATGCATTGGGCCCGAAACCAATGGACCCTCTCGGCTTCTTAATCACCCAAGTACTCTGTCCAGGAGTTGCAACTAGTTTATGGTGTTTATAGGATATGTCTTCGCAGTCGTGCGTAGCGCTAACCCTAGGGGTGGGCTATGATGCGGTAGGTACACCATGGCCGGGCATGCCGGGCGCCCGTTTGGTGTCTCGGAACCCTGTACACATCGTTCGGGGCCGTATGTGGAAACCTCTGCCGGACTCCCTACGGATGCAACCTGGATAGGCGATAAACCTAGATTAGAGACTTGCGTGTTTAGGTAGGCCATGGTCGACACCCTCGTTGGGCTTCCGCTTGAAGGTTGCCGAGTACATGTCGTGTAAACGACGGTAAGTGGTGAGAGCGTGTATGAAGAAGTACACCCCTGCAGGGTTAACATCATCTATTCGAATAGCCGCGTCCGCGGTAAAGGACTGCTACGTTGCCTATACATTTCATAGATAACTTGAAGTGGATACTCTAAAACTCAGAAGATAAGCGTGAGTGCTATGGATTTCCTTCTCGTATGGAGACGGGAGCGAATCCTTAGTGGTGTATTGATATGGTGAATATGTGGACTCGTGTGCGCCACCTCAAAAGAGTTGCTGGTAGTCGTAGTTCTGGTTAGCCACTGAGTCAAAGCTGGCTTGCCGCAGTTAAACTCCACTACCCCTTTGTTGATACCGATGCATATATAGTTAGTTTTGATGTAAGTCTTGCTGGGTACATTTGTACTCACGTTTGCTTAATTTATGTTTTGCAGAGAGTCTTCAGTCTCACTAGTAGTTCCGCGTGGACTTCGACGTTCAGCTTGATACCTCAGCTACGATCTTGTGCCCTCGGCAGGATCTGACAGATAGTCAGGCTTCTTAGCCTTTTTCATTTGTAGATGTATGTACTCAGACATGTTGAGCTTCCGCATGTGCTTTGATTTGTATGCTTTGATTGTCGGGTCATGAGACCCATGTTAGTAATTTCTCGCTCCTCGGAGCCTAATGAATAAATATTTGAGTCGTAGAGTTATGTTGTGATGCCATGTTGTATTTACACATATCGAGCATATTGTGTGTATGATTGAAATGCTTGGTATGTGTGGGATCCGACAATCTAGTTGTTTATCCTTGGCAACCTCTCTTATGGGGAAATGTAGTCTAGTGCTTCCATGAGCCATAGTAGTCCGCTACAGCCCGGTTCACCGGAGTTCTGCTAGCGCAGCACTACTGCTCAGGACACTTGACTGGCCGGCATGTGTTTCACTTCGTTCCTATGTTTGTCCCTTCGGGGAAATGTCACGCGGTGACATCCGGAGTCCTGCCTACCCTGCTACAGCCCGGGTTCCCCGGAGTCCTGTTAGCCCAGTGCTAGAGCCCGGATTCACACGCTGTTGACCGACATGCTCGATGTGATTCATGTATTCCTGTCCCCATAGGTCTGTGCCGCTTTGGGTCCATGACTAGCTATGTCGGCCTGGGTTCTCTGTCATATGGATGCTAGCGACACTATCATATACGCGAGCCAAAAGGCGCAAACGGCCCCGGACCATGGTAAGGCGACACCCATGGGAATACCGTGCGTGAGGCCGCAAAGTGATATGAGGTGTTACCGGCTAGATCAATGTGACTTGGAATCGGGGCCCCGACAGGTTATCAAGGCCTTTTTCTGGCGCCATTGCCCGGGAGCAATAGCGTGGGGTGAATATTCTCGTGTGTTCTTGCTTGCTTTATCACTAAGTAATTTTTATTTGCTGTTCTTAGTTGTTCTTTATCTTTAGTTATGGATACGGAACACATAATACCAAAAAAATTAGTTGTACTTGCTGCTCATGGAGATGAGGAACCTCCTAAAACCCTCGATGCTGGTTATGTGAAATATATTATGTACTACTTTAATAATCCTGAGAAAACCCCATTCAATTATGTAATGCGAGTAACGTTGGATCAACGCGAATACTTTAGGGATTATCGCTTGACACAAAAAGGGAAACTATTATGGGATCAAATTCATATATAGAATTGGTATGCTAGGCAACTATGCTTGAGATATGATTATACTTGTTTCTCTAGGATGAAGGCTCCACACCTTCCCTTTTTATGCGAATTTAATGATAATAAAACCTTAGCTTCTTATGCTAATGGTATATATGATTACTATGATGTGGAACAAATAGAAGAATTTGTTCCTTTTATGCGTGCTTATGAAATTGAATCTATGTTTAAAGAGTTTGAAGATTTTGATGATCCGGTTTATAGACCTGAAATTTTAGCTATCCTTAAGTATTGCTATGATAATTATGATACAATTCCGATATTAATGCACTTATTGAGAAAGTCTCCGCTGTCCAAGAAGAGACTAATATTTTGTAGGAATCTATGGAAGAAGAAGTTGATGAAACTGTGATCTCATTGGATGAAAAAGATGGGGAGGAGAGCAAAGAAAAAAAGGAGGAAGTGCGAATTGATCACCCGTGCCCACCATCTAATGAGAATAACTCTTCAAATCATACATTGTTTAATTTCCCTTTGTGCTTACCGAAGGATGAATACTATGATAATTACTATGATCCCATTGATTCTCTTTTCACTGTCTTTATATAAAAATGTTTTATTTTTCCTAATTTTGGTAGAATTTTTCATGTCTCAGAAGTATGGTGAATTTTCAGATTATTACAGACTGTTCTTTTTAGACAGATTCTATTTTTTATGCATAATTTGCTTGTTTTGATGAAACTATCAAATTTATATCAGTCGATTAAGCCATGAAAAAGTTATATTACAGTAGACACAATGCAAAAAAATATGAATTGATTTGCAACAGTACTTAGAGTAGTGATTTGCTTTATTATACTAATGGATCTTGACGAGTTTTCTGTTGAAGTTTTGTGTGGATGAAGTGTTCGATGATCGAGAAGGTCTCGATGTGAGAAGGAAGAGAGGCAAGAGCTCAAGCTTGGGGATGCCGGAGGCACCCCAAGTAAATATTGAAGGATACTCAGGCGTCTAAGCTTGGGGATGCCCCGGAAGGCATCCCCTCTTTCTTCAACAAGTATCGGTATGTTTTCAGATTCATTTCGTTCATGCGATATGTGCAATCTTGGAGCATCTTTTACATTTAGTTTTCATTTTTATTTTATGCACCATGATTGTATGAGATAGTCCTTGGTTGATTTATAGAATGCTCATTGCACTTCACTTATATCTTTCGAGTATGGCTTTATAGAATGCTTCATGTGGTTCACTTATATCATTTGAAGTTTGGATTGTGTATTTGTCTTTACATAGAAAACCACCATTTGTAGAATGCTCTTTTGCTTCATTTATATTTGTTAGAGCATGGGCATATCTTTTGTAGAAAGATTTAAACTCTCTTGCTTCACTTATATCTATTTAGAGAGATGACAGGAACTGGTCATTCACATGGTTAGTCATAAAATCCTCCAGAAAACTTGTAGATCACTGAATATGATATGTTTGATTCCTTGCAATAGTTTTGCGATATAAAGATGGTGATATTAGAGTCATGCTAGTGGGTAGTTGTGGATTAGTAGAAATACTTGTGTTGGGGTTTGTGATTCCCATAGCATGCACGTATGGTGAACCGTTATGTAACAAAGTCGGAGCATGATTTATTTATTAATTGTCTTCCTTATGAGTGGCGGTCGGGGACGAGCGATCTTCTTTTCCTACCAATCTATCCCCCTAGGAGCATGCACGTAGTACTTTGTTTCGATGACTAATAGATTTTTGCAATAGGTATGTGAGTTCTTTATGACTAATGTTGAGTCCATGGATTATACACACTCTCACCCTTCCAACATTGCTAGCCTCTCTAGTATCGCGCAACTTTCGCCGGTACTATAAACCCACCATATACCTTCCTCAAAACAGCCACCATACCTACCTATCATGGCATTCCCATAGCCATTCCAAGATATATTGCCATGCAACTTCCATCAACATCATATACATGACTTGAGCATTCATTGTCATATTGCTTTGCATGATCGTAAGATAGCTAGCACGATGTTTTCATGGCTTGTCCGTTTTTTGATGTCATCGCTATGCTAGATCATTGCACATCCCGGTACACCGCCGGAGGCATTCATATAGAGTCATATCTTTGTTCTAGTATCGAGTTGTAATATTGAGTTGTATGTAAATAAAAGTGTGATGATCATCATTATTAGAGCATTGCCCCAGTGAGGAAAGGATGATGGATACTATGATTCCCCCACAAGTCGGGATGAGAATCCGGACGAAAAAAATAAAAAAATAAAAAAAGAGAGAAATGCCAAAAGAAGAGAAGGCCCAAAAAATAAAAATAAAAATGAGAGAAAAAGAGAGAAGGGCCAATGTTACTATCCTTTTACCGCACTTGTGCTTCAAAGTAGCACCATGTTCTTCATATAGAGAGTCTCTTGAGTTATCATTTTTATATAGTAGTGGGAATTTTCATTATAGAACTTGGCTTGTATATTGCGATGATGGGTTTCCTCAAACCCCCGAGGTCTTCATGAGCAAGAAAGTTGGATGCACACCCACTTAGTTTCAGTTTGAGATTTCATACACTTATAGCTCTAGTGCATATGTTGCATGGCAATCCCTACTCACTCACATTGATATCTATTGATGGGCATCTCCATAGCCCGTTGATATGCCTAGTTCATGTGAGACTATCTTCTCCTTTTGTCTCCTCCACAACCACCATTCTATTCCACCTATAGTGCTATGTCCATGGCTTACGCTCATGTATTGCATGAAAGTTGAAAAGGTTTGACAATGTCAAAAGTATGAAACAATTGCTTGGCTTGTCATCAGGGTTGTGCATGATGTGAATATTTTGTGTGGTGAAGATGGAGCATAGCCAGACTATATGACTTTGTAGGGATAAATTTATTTGGCCATGTTATTTTGAAAAGACATGATTGCTTTACTAGTAGGCTTAAAGTATTATTGTTTTTATGTCAAATGATAGACTATTGCTTTGAATAACTCGTGTCTTCATATTCATGCCATGATTAGATATGTGATCAAGATTATGCTAGGTAGCTTTCCACATCAAAAATTATCTTTTTTTATCATTTACCTACTCGAGGACAAGCATGAATTAAACTTGGGAAAACTGATACGTCTCCGTCGTATATATAATTTTTGATTGTTCCATGCCAATATTCTACAACTTTCATATACTTTTTTGCAACTTTTTATACTATTTTTGGGACTAACATATTGATCCAGTGCCCAGTGCTAGTTCCTGTTTGTTGCATGTTTTTTGTTTCACAGAATATCCATATCAAACAGAGTCCAAACGGGATAAAAACTGACGGAGATTTTTTTGGGAATATATATGATTTTTGGGAAGAAAAATCCACGCGAGATGGTGCCCGAGGGGGCAACGAGGCAGGGGGCACGCCCAAGGGGGGCAGGCATGCCCCTGACCCTCGTGGCAACTGCGTAAGGCGGTTGGTGCCCTTCTTTAGCCACAACAAAGCTAATATCTGGATAGAGATCGTGTTAAAATTTCAGCCCAATCGGAGTTATGGATCTCCGGGAATATAAGAAATGGTGAAATGGTAGAATCTGAGAACGCAGAAACAGAGAGAGACAGAGAGATAGATCCAATCTCGAAGGGGCTCTCGCCCCTCCCACACCGTGGAGGCCAAGGACCAGAGGGGAAACCCTTCTCCCATCTAGCGAAGAGGTCAAGGAAGAAGAAGACGAAGGGGCCCCGAGGGAGTCCTGGATTAGGGGGTATCCGGACGGCCGGATTATGTCCTTTGGCCGGACTGTTGGTCTATGAAGATACAAGATTGAAGACTTCGTCTTGTGTCCGGATGGCACTCTACTTGGCGTGGAAGGCAAGCTAGGCAATACGGATATGTATATCTCCTCCTCTGTAACCGACCTTGTGTAACCCTAGCCCCCTCCGATGTCTATATAAACCGGAGGTTTTAGGTCCGTAGGATAACGACAATCATACCATATGCTAACTTCTAGGGTTTAGCCTCTCCGATCCCGTGGTAGATCAACTCTTGTAATACCCATATCATCAAAAATAAATCAAGTAGGACGTAGGGTTTTACCTCCATCAAGAGGGCCCGAACCTGGGTAAAACATCGTGTCCCCTGCCTCCTGTTACCATCTGCATAGACGCACAGTTCGGGGCCGCCTACCCGAGATCCGCCGGTTTTGACACCGACAGGCCCCCTCTCCCCTTCTCTTCCGGTGGCGCCGGAACGCTGTCGTGTCCATCGTCATCACCGTAATCTTCACCAACAACTTCACCTCCATCATCACCAACTCTTCCCCCCTCTATGCAGTAGTGTAACCTCTCTCTTACCCGCTGTAATCTCTACTTAAACATGGTGCTCAATGCTATATATTATTTCCCAATGATGTATGGCTATCCTATGATGTTTGAGTAGATTTGTTTTGTCCTAATGGTTATTTGATGATCGTGATTGGTTTGAGTTGCATGTTTTATTATTGGTGCTGTCCTATGGTGCTTTGCGTGTTGCGCAAGTGTGAGGGATCCCTGCTGTAGGGTGTTGAAATACGTTCATGATTCGCTTATAGTGGGTTGCGTGAGTCACTGAAACACAAACCCAAGTAAGGGGGTTGTTGCATATGGGATAAAGAGGACTTGATACTTCAATGCTATGGTTGGGTTTTACCTTAATGATCTTTAGTAGTTGCGGATGCTTGCTAGAGTTCCAATCATAAGTGCATATGATCCAAGTATAGAAAGTATGTTAGCTTATGCCTCTCCCTCAACTAAAATTGCAATAATGATTACCGGTCTAGTTATCGATTGCCTAGGGACAAATAACTTTCTCATAACAAAAAGCTCTTTACTAAAATTAACTTAGTTGTGTCTTTATCTAAACATCCCCTAGCTTTTATATAATTGCTCTTTATTACCTTGCAAACCTATCCAACAACACCTACAAAGTACTTCTAGTTTCATACTTGTTCTAGGTAAAGAGAACATCAAGCGTGCGCAGAGTTGTATCGGTGGTTGATAGTGAAGGAAATATGCCCTAGAGGCAATAATAAAGTTATTATTTATTTACTTATATCATGATAAATGTTTATTATTCATGCTAGAATTGTATTAACCGGAAACATAATACATGTGTGAATACATAGACAAACAGAGTGTCACTAGTATGCCTCTACTTGACTAGCTCGTTAATCAAAGATGATTATGTTTCCTAACCATGAACAAAGAGTTGTTATTTGATTAACGAGGTCACATCATTAGTTGAATGATCTGATTGACATGACCCATTCCATTAGCTTAGCACCCGATCGTTTAGTATGTTGCTATTGCTTTCTTCATGACTTATACATGTTCCTATGACTATGAGATTATGCAACTCCCGTTTGCCGGAGGAACACTTTGGGTGCTACCAAACATCACAACGTAACTGGGTGATTATAAAGGAGCATTACAGGTGTCTCCAAAGGTAGATGTTGGGTTGGCGTATTTCGAGATTAGGATTTGTCACTCCGATTCTCAGGGAGGTACCTCTGGGCCCTCTCGGTAATGCACATCACTTAAGCCTTGCAAGCATTGCAACTAAATGAGTTAGTTGCAGGATGATGTATTACAGAACGAGTAAAGAGACTTGCCTGTAACGAGATTGAACTAGGTATTGGAATATCGACGATCGAATCTCGGGCAAGTAACATACCGATGACAAAGGGAACAACGTATGCAGTTATGCGGTCTGACCGATAAAGATCTTCGTAGAATATGTAGGAGCCAATATGGGCATCCAGGTCCCGCTATTGGTTCTTTACCGGAGACGTGTCTCGGTCATGTCTACATTCTTCTCAAACCCGCAGGGTCCGCACGCTTAAGGTTACAATGACAGTTATATTATGAGTTTATGCATTTTGATGTACTGAAGGTTGTTTGGAGTCCCGGATGTGATCACGGACATGACGAGGAGTCTCGAAATGGTCAAGACATAAAGATTGATATATTGGAAGCCTATGTTTGGATATCAGAAGTGTTCCGGGTGAAATCGGGATTTTACCGGAGTACCGGGAGGTTACAGGAACCCCCGGGAGCTAAATGGGCCATGATGGGCCTTAGTGGAAAAGAGAAGAGGCAGCCCTACATGGGCTGCGCGCCTCCTCCTTCCCCTAGTCCTATTAGGACTAGGAGAGGTGGCCGGCCCCCTCTCTCTCTTTTCCCCCTCCGCGAATCCTATTCCAACTAGGATTGGGGGGGGGGGAATCCTACTCCCAGAGGGAGTAGGACTCTCCTGGCGCGCCACACCTTGGCCGGCCAGCTTCCCCCCCTCTAGTCCTTTATATACTGAGGCAGAGGCACCCTAGAACACACAAGTTGATCCACATGATCTATTCCTTAGCCGTGTGCGGTGCCCCCAGCCACCATAGTCCTCGATAATACTGTAGCGGAGTTTAGGCGAAGCCCTGCTGCTGTGGTACATCAAGATCGTCACCACGCCGTCGTGCTGACAGAACTCTTCCCCAACACTTTGCTGGATCGGAGTCCGGGCATCGTCATCGAGCTGAACGTGTGCTCGAACTCGGAGGTGCCGTAGTTTCGGTGCTTGATCGGTTGGATAGTGAAGACGTATGCCTACTTCCTCTACATTGCGTCAATGCTTCCGCAGTCGGTCTGCGTGGGTACGTAGACAACACTCTCCCCTCTCGTTGCTATGCATCACATGATCTTGCATGTGCGTAGGAATTTTTTTGAAATTACTACGAAACCCAACAGTGGTATCAGAGCCTAGGTTATTTATGTTGATGTTATATGCACGAGTAGAACACAAGTGAGTTGTGGGCGATATAAGTCATCCTGCCTACCAGCATGTCATACTTTGGTTTGGCGGCATTGTTGGACGAGACGACCCGGACCAACCTTACGTGTACGCTTACGCGAGACCGGTTCCCCCGACGTGCTTTGCACATAGGTGGCTTGCGGGCGACTGTCTCTCCAACTTTAGTTGAACCGAGTATGGCTACGCCCGGTCCTTGCGAAGGTTAAAACGGAGTCTATTTGACAAACTATCCTTGTGGTTTTGATGCGTAGGTGAGATTGGTTCTTGCTTAAGCCCGTAGCAGCCACGTAAAACTTGCAACAACAAAGTAGAGGACGTCTAACTTGTTTTTGCAGGGCATGTTGTGATGTGATATGGTCAAGACATGATGCTGAATTTTATTGTATGAGATGATCATGTTTTGTGACCGAGTTATCGGCAACTCGCAGGAGCCATATGGTTGTCGCTTTATTGTATGCAATGAAATCGCGATATAATGCTTTACTTTATTACTAAGCGGTAGTGATAGTCGTGGAAGCATAAGCTTGGCGAGACGACAACGATGCTACGATGGAGATCAAGGTGTCACGCCGGTGACAATGGTGATCACGATGGTGCTTCGGAGATGGAGATCACAAGCACAAGATGATGATGGCCATATCATATCACTTATATTGATTGCATGTGATGTTTATCCTTTTATGCATCTTATCTTGCTTTGATTGACGGTAGCATTATAAGATGATCTCTCGCTAAATTATCAAGAAGTGTTCTCCCTGAGTATGCACCGTTGCCAAAGTTCGTCGTGCCCAGACACCACGTGATGATCGGGTGTGATAAGCTCTACGTCCATCTACAACGGGTGCAAGCCAGTTTTGCACACGCAGAATACTCAAGTTAAACTTGACGAGCCTAGCATATGCAGATATGGCCTCGGAACACGGAGACCGAAAGGTCGAGCGTGAATCATATAGTAGATATGATCAACATAACGATGTTCACCAATGAAACTACTCCATCTGACGTGATGATCGGACATGGTTTAGTTGATTTGGATCATGTAATCACTTAGAGGATTAGAGGGATGTCTACCTAAGTGGGAGTTCTTAAGTAATATGATTAATTGAACTTTAATTTATCATGAACTTAGTCCTGGTAGTATTAGCATATCTATGTTGTGGATCAATAGCTCGCGTTGTTGCTTTCATATGTTTATTTTGATATGTTCCTAGAGAAAATTGTGTTGAAAAATGTTAGTAGCAAAGATGCGGATTGGATCCGTGATCTAAGGTTTATCCTCATTGCTGCACAGAAGAATTATGTCCTTGATGCACCGCTAGGTGACGGGCCTATTGCAGGAGCAGATGCAGACATTATGAACGTTTGGCTAGCTCAATATGATGACTACTTGATAGTTTAGTGCACCATGCTTAACAGCTTAGAATCGGGACTTCAAAGACGTTTTGAACGTCATGGAGCATATGAGATGTTCCAGGAGTTGAAGTTAATATTTCAAGCAAATACCCGAGTTGAGAGATATGAAAGTCTCCAACAAGTTCTATAGCTAAAAGATGGAGGAGAATCGCTCAACTAGTGAGCATGTGCCCAGATTGTCTGAGTACTACAATCGCTTGAATCAAGTGGGAGTTAATCTTCCAGATAAGATAGTGATTGACAGAATTCTCTAGTCACCATCACCAAGTTAGTAGAACTTCGTGATGAACTATGATATGCAAGGGATAACGGAAACGATTCCCAAGCTCTTCATAATGCGGAAATTGACGAAGGTAGAAATCGAGAAAAACATCAAGTGTTGATGGTAGACAAGACCACTAGTTTCAAGAAAAGGGCAGAGGGAAGAAGGGGAACTTCAAAAAGAACAACAAGGAAGTAGCTGCTCAAGTGAAGAAGCCCAAGTCTGGTCCTAAGCCTGAGACTAAGTGTTTCTACTGCAAAGGGACTGGTCTTGAAACGGAACTACCCCAAGTGATTGGCAGATAAGAAGGATGGCAAAGTGAACATAAGTATATTTGATATACATGTTATTGATGTGTACTTTACTAGTGTTTATAGCAACCCCTTAGTATTTGATACTAGTTCAGTTGCTAAGATTAGTAACTCGAAACGGGAGTTGCAGAATAAACAGAGACTAGTTAAGGGTAAAGTGACGATGTGTGTTGGAAGTGGTTCCAAGATTAATATGATCATCATCGCACACTCCCTATACTTTCGGGATTAGTGTTGAACCTGAATAAGTGTTATTTGGTGTTTGCGTTAAGCATGAATATGATTTGATCATGTTTATTGTGATACGGTTATTCATCTAAGTAAGACAATAAATTGTTGTTCTGTTTACATGAATAAAACCTTATATGGTTACACACCCAATGAAAATAGTTCGTTGGATCTCGATCGTAGTGATACACATAATCATAATATTGAAACCAAAAGATGCAAAGTTAATAATGATAGTGCAACTTATTTGTAGCACTGCCGTTTAGGTCATATTGGTGTAAAGCGCATGAAGAAACTCCATGCTGATGGGATTTTGGAATCACTTGATTATGAATCACTTGATGCTTGCGAACCATGCCTCATGGGTAAGATGACTAAGACTCCGTTCTCCGGAGCGAGCAACTGACTTATTGGAAATAATACATACTGATGTATGCGGTCCGATGAGTGTTAAGGCTCACGGCAAGTATCGTTATTTTCTGAACTTCACAGATGATTTGAGCAGATATGGGTATATCTACTTGATGAAACATAAGTCTGAAACATTTGAAAAGTTCAAACAATTTCAGAGTGAAGTGGGAAATCATCGTGACAAGAAAATAAAAGTTTCTACGATCTGATCGCGAAGACAAATATTTGAGTTACGAGTTTGGTCTTCAATTAAAACAATGTGGAATAGTTTCACAAACTCATGCCACATGGAACACCACAGCATAATGGTGTGTCCGAATGTCATAACCGTACTTTATTGGATATAGTGCAATCTATGATGTCTCTTACAGATCTACCACTATCGTTTTGGGGTTATGCATTAGAGACAGTTGCATTCACGTTAAATAGGGCACCATCTAAATCCGTTGAGATGACACCGTATGAACTATGGTTTGGCAAGAAACCTAAGCTATGGTTTCTTAAAGTTCGGGACTGCGATGCTTATGTGAAAAGGTTTTAACATGATAAGCTCGAACCCAAATCGGAGAAGTAAATCTTCATAGAATATCCAAAGGAAACTATTGGATACACCTTCTATCACAGATCCGAAGGCAAGACTTTTGTTGCTAAATTCGGAAACTTTCTAGAGAAGGAGTTTCTCTCGAAAGAATTGAGTGGGAGGAAAGTAGAAAACTTGATAAGGTAATTGTACCTTCTCCCTTATTGGAAAGTAGTTCATCACAGAAATCTGTTCTTGTGACTACTACACCAATTAGTGAGGAAGCTAATGATGATGATCATGTAACTTCAGATCAAGTTACTACCGAATCTCGTAGGTAAACCAGAGTGAGATCCTCACCAGAGTGGTATGGTAATCCTGTTCTGGAAGTCGTGTTACTAGACCATGACGAACTTGCAAACTATGAGGAAGCGATGATGAGCCCAGATTCCGCGAAATGGTTTGAGGCCATGAAATCTGAGATATGATCCATGTATGAGAACAAAGTATGGACTTTGATGGATTTTGCCCGATGATCGGCAAGCCATAGAAAATAAATAGATCTTCAAGAGGAAGACGGACGCTGATAGTAGTGTTACTATCTACAAAGCTAGACTTGTCGAAAAATGTTTTAGACAAAGTTCAAGGTGTTGACTATGATGAAACATTCTCACTCGTAGCGATGCTTAAGTCTGTCCAAATCCTGTTAGCAATTGCCGCAATTTTATGAAATCTGGCAAATGGATAAACAAAACTACATTCCTTAATGGATTTAAAGAAGAGTTGTATATGATACAACCAGAAGGTCTTGTCAATCCTAAAGGTGCTAACAAAATATGCAAGCTCCAGCGATCCATCTATGGACTGGTGCAAGCATCTCGAAGTTGGAATATACATTTTGATAAGTTGATCAAAGCATATAGTTTTATACAGACTTGCGGTGAAGCCTGTATTTACAACATTTCTGATAAGTATATGTGTATGACATATTGTTGATCGGAAATAATGTAGAATTATTCTGTAAAGCATAAAGGAGTGTTTGAAAGGAGTTTTTCAAAGAAAGACTTCGGTGAAGCTCCTTACATATTGAGCATCAAGATCTATAGAGATAGATCAAGACGCTTGATAAGTTTTTTCAATAAGTACATACCTTGACAAGATTTTGAAGTAGTTCAAAATGGAGCAGTCAAAGAAAGAGTTCTTGCCTGTATTACAAGGTGTGAAGTTGAGTAAGACTCAAAGCCCGACCACGGCAGAAGATAGAAAGAGAATAAAAGTCATTCCTAGGTTCTATAAAGTATGCCATGCTGTGTACCAGATCTATTGTATACCCTACACTGTGTTAAGCAAGGGAGTACAATAGTGATCTAAGAGTAGATCACTGGATAACGGTCAAAATTATCCTTAGTGGAATAAGGTAATATTTCTCAATTATGGAGGTGAACAAAAAGGTTCGTCGTAAAAGGTTACATCGATGCAAGTTTTGACACAGATCTGGATGACTCTATGTCTCGATCTAGATACATATTGAAAGTGGGAGCAATTAGCTAGAGTAGCTCCATGCAGAGCATTGTTGACATAAATATTTGCAAAATACATACGGATCTGAATGTTGCAGACCCGTTGACTAAGCCTCTTCCACGAGCAAAACATGATCAGCACCAAAGCTCCATGGGTGTTAGAATCATTACAGTGTAATCTAGATTATTGACTCTAGTGCAAGTGGGAGACTGAAGGAAATATGCCCTAGAGGCAATAATAAAGTTATTATTTATTTCCTTATATCATGATAAATGTTTATTATTCATGCTAGAATTGTATTAACCGGAAACATAATACATGTGTGAATACATAGACAAACAGAGTGTCACTAGTATGCCTCTACTTGACTAGCTCATTAATCAAAGATGGTTATGTTTCCTAACCATGAACAAAGAGTTGTTATTTGATTAACGAGGTCACATCATTAGTTGAATGATCTGATTGACATGACCCATTCCATTAGCTTAGCACCCGATCGTTTAGTATGTTGCTATTGCTTTCTTCATGACTTATACATGTTCCTATGACTATGAGATTATGCAACTCCCTTTTGCCGGAGGAACACTTTGGGTGCTACCAAACGTCACAACGTAACTGGGTGATTATAAAGGAGCATTACAGGTGTCTCCAAAGGTAGATGTTGGGTTGGCGTATTTTGAGATTAGGATTTGTCACTCCGATTGTCGGAGAGGTACCTCTGGGCCCTCTCGGTAATGCACATCACTTAAGCCTTGCAAGCATTGCAACTAAATGAGTTAGTTGCGGGATGATGTATTACAGAACGAGTAAAGAGACTTGCCGGTAACGAGATTGAACCAGGTATTGGAATACCGACGATCGAATCTTGGGCAAGTAACATACCGATGATAAAGGGAACAACGTATGCAGTTATGCGGTCTGACCAATAAAGATCTTCGTAGAATATGTAGGAGCCAATATGGGCATCCAGGTCCCGCTATTGGTTATTGACCAGAGATGTGTCTCGGTCGTGTCTACATTGTTCTCGAACCCGTAGGGTCCGCACGCTTAAGGTTATGATGACAGTTATGTTATGAGTTTATGCATTTTGATGTACCGAAGGTTGTTCGGAGTCCCGGATGTGATCACGGACATGACGAGGAGTCTCGAAATGGTCGAGACATAAAGATTGATATATTGGAAGCCTATGTTTGGATATCGGAAGTGTTCCAGGTGAAATCGGGATTTTACCGGAGTACCGGGAGGTTACCAGAACCGCCCGGGAGCTAAATGGGCCATGATGGGCCTTAGTGGAAAAGAGAAGAGGCATCCCTACATGG
Source organism: Triticum aestivum (assembly GCF_018294505.1). NCBI lineage: Eukaryota > Viridiplantae > Streptophyta > Magnoliopsida > Poales > Poaceae > Triticum > Triticum aestivum. Next base: position 412,663,931 of record NC_057794.1, on the reverse strand, counting down.
GCTGCACGCCTCCTCCTTCCCCTAGTCCTATTAGGACTAGGAGAGGTGGCCGTCCCCCTCTCTCTCTTTTCCCCCTCCGCGAATCCTATTCCAACTAGGATTGGGGGGGGGGGGGAATCCAACTCCCAGAGGGAGTAGGTCTCTCCTGGCGTGCCACACCTTGGCCGGCCAGCCTCCCCCCTCTAGTCCTTTATATACTGAGGCAGAGGCACCCTAGAACACACAAGTTGATCCACGTGATCTATTCCTTAGCCGTGTGCGGTGCCCCCAGCCACCATAGTCCTCGATAATACTGTAGCGGAGTTTAGGCGAAGCCCTGCTGCTGTGGTACATCAAGATCGTCACCACGCCGTCGTGCTGACGGAACTCTTCCCCGACACTTTGCTGGATCGGAGTCCGGGGATCGTCATCGATCTGAACGTGTGCTCGAACTCGGAGGTCTCGTAGTTTCGGTGCTTGATCGGTTGGATCGTGAAGACGTACGACTACTTCCTCTATGTTGCGTCAACGCTTCCGCAGTCGGTCTACGTGGGTACGTAGACAACACTCTCCCCTCTCGTTGCTATGCATCACATGATCTTGCGTGTGCGTAGGAAATTTTTTGAAATTACTACGAAACCCAACAGATAGAACTTGAGGGAATATTTGTTCTGCCTTTAGCTCCTCATTGGGTTCGACACTCTTACTTATCGAAAACTATTGTGATCCCCTATACTTGTGGGTTATCGGCGTGAGCCTTGCTTCATATCGCCAGACGAGGGCCCCGCCCTGCCCCACCCTCGACCACCGTTGGGGCGTCCGGAAACTAGGACAATGCCAAGGGGCAAAAGGGACAGTAGCGGCGCCCTCGGCGACCACGGGCCCTCTGCTGGGGGAAGGGCTCTCCGGTGTCTCCTTGGCAGAGGACCTACCTTCGGGCTATGCCTTGCCCCGCACGACATGAGAGAGGGCCTTGCTCCAGACCCCTCCCGTGCAGCCCCCAGTGCGCTACCCATGGTTGGAGTGGGGTTGCCGCGCTGGGGTCGCTAAGGGAGTCCTGGTTTAGGGGGTACACAGGCAGCCGGACTATATCCTATGGCCGGACTGTTGGACTATGAAGATACAAGATTGAAGACTTCATCCCATATCCGGATGGGACTCTCCTTGGCGTGGAAGGCAAGCTTGGCAGTACGGATATGTAGATCTCCTTCCTTGTGATCGACTTTGTGTAACCCTAGCCCCCTCTGGTGTCTATATAAAGCACAGTTCGGGACCCCCTACCCGAGATCCTTGTAGTACTCATATCACCAAGAACAATCAAGCAGGACATAGGGTATTACCTCCATTAAGAGGGCCCGAACCTGGGTAAACATCGTGTCCCCCGCCTGTTGTTACCATCCGCCTAGACGCACAGTTCGGGACCCCTTACCCGAGATCCGCCGGTTTTGACACCGATATTGGTTCTTTCATTGAGAGTTCCTCAATGTCGTCATGGTTAGGCTGGATGGCTCCTTCAATCATCGATAGCGATGCAATCCGGGGTGAGACTTTTCTCCTCGGACAGATCTTTGTATCCGACGGCTCTGCACTGCGGGCCAACTCGCTTGCCCATCTGGAGCAAATCGCGAGTTACGCCCCTGGCCACCAGGCCAAGTTTCGAAGCTTAAACCACACGGCCGGAATCCGCGGAGACTTGATCTTCGACGGATTCGAGCCCCTGCCGAGTGCGCTGCATGGTCACAATGAGCATGATTTAGCTCTACCATCGGACGGTGTTCAGGAGACCGCACCGGCAACCACTCTGACCCTCAATTCGGAGCCAATTGCGCCATCCATGGACGAGTGGATAGACCCCGCCACGGAGGCCGCATTCTCAGCGGCGATCGAGCCGAGTATCGACCTTACCCTTCACGGGAGCCATGATGCCGAACTGCCGGATTCTTCCCCGGCCACGGACTCCGAACCGCCTGCGCCCGTGCCTATCAAATCCAACTGGGCGCCGATCATGGAGTTCACCTGCGCGGATATCCTTCAGCACTTACCATTTGGCGACATACTGAATTCATTAAGGTCTCTCTCCATGTCAGGAGAGTCCTGGCCGAACTATGGCCGGCCAGATCAGGATGCGGACGGCGATGAAATTCGCCGCCCCCCACCACCCACTTAGTAGCCACTATCGATGATTTGACCGACATGCTCGCCTTTGACTCCGAAGACATCGACAGTATGGACGACGATGCAGGGGACGAACAGGAGCCACTGCCCATAAGGCACTTGACGCCCACTTCATCATATGATGTATACATGGTCGACACACCCAAAGAAAACGACAACGAGGAACGGAAGGACGCAGCGAAGGATCCGTCCCTCGAGAAGCAGTCAAAGCGGCGGCGTAAGCGCCGCTCCAAATCCCGCCTCGGTAGAAACAACGATCATATAGACCCAGCGATAGAGCAGGGTGACCCAGCGGACGACAAACACGACACTGAACCACCGTCCGACCACGGCAACACGGAGAATCAAACTGAATAACCCGACTCCGGCGAAGATAACAGTCTGGCTGACATCACACCGGACAGGCACCCGGAGCAACAGAATACCCATCAAAGGCTTGTTGCCACTGCGAAGTGTCTGAAAAAGCAGAAGCAAAGGCTCAGGGCTGCACAAGACACACTCAGAATTAGATGGAGTGAAGTACTCAACACTGCAGCAAAGTACGGCGGTAGTCGCCAAACAAAGAGCTACTCGAAGCGAAAGCTGCTACCTGAATTCGATGAGGAGGCCTTTGATACCCCTCAATCAAAAAACAAAACACCCATCCGGTCGGATAGACGACCTCGTGGCCAACATATAGCAGCAAGCGATGCCGCACACAAGCCAGTATGCGATCCACGTGAGGGCTCGCGTCAAAAGGACGGCACAACCAGATCCATCTACGGGCCAAGCAAGCATGCTCCAGCATGCAATGCAACACAACAAAAATCCGAACACCACGGTACACCCAAATACAGAGGTGCCACACACCCCCTATGTTTCACCGATGAGGTGCTGGACCATGAATTTCCAGAGGGATTCAAACACGTAAACATAGAGGCGTACGACGGAATTACAGACCCTAGGGTCTGGATTGAGGACTACATCCTCCATATCCACATGGCTCAAGGAGACGATCTCCACGCCATCAAGTACTTACCCCTCAAGCTCAAAGGGCCAGCTCGGCACTGGCTTAAAAGCCTCCCCGAAAACTCCATTGGAAGCTGGGAAGAGCTCGAAGACGCTTTTCGGGCAAATTTTCATGGGACCTATGTCCGACCACCGGATGCAGACGATTTTAGTCATATAACTCAATAGCCCGAAGAGTCAGCCCGAAAGCTTTGGAACAGGTTTCTCACTAAAAAGAACCAAATAGTCGACTGTCCGGACGCCGAAGCCTTAGCAGCTTTCAAGCACAGCGTTCGAGATGAATGGCTTGCCAGACACCTTGGCCAAGAAAAGCCGAGAACAATGGCAGCATTAACAAGCCTCATGACCCGCTTTTGCGCAGGCGAGGACAGCTGGTTCGACCGATGCAGCACCAGCGACCCAAGTACATCCAAAGTCAAGGATGGAAAGAGGAAGCCACAACGCAGTAAAAACAAGCGACGGAATAAAAAAGATAGCCCGAAGAGCACAGCGGTAAACGCCAGATTCAGAAGCTCTTGGCCAGGTCAGAAAAAGCTGCCCTCCAAAGGCAACAGAGACGAACTGTTCAGCCTGAACATGATTCTGGACAAACTATGTCAGATCCATAGCACCCCCGATAAACCTGCAAATCATACCCATAGAGAATGTTGGGTCTTCAAGCAGTGCGGCAAACTCAACGCCGAACACAAGGGGCAGGATACACCAAGCGAAGACGAGGATGGGCCTCGCAAGCAAAGCACTGGGGAACAGAAGAAATTCCCACCAGAAGTCAAAATAGTAAACGTGTTACACGTGATGAAGGGGAGAAACAAAGCGGCACTCCTAGAGACACATGCCCCAGGGCCTATCACCGCGGAGTTCTACCACTGGTCATCCAAACCGATCACCTTTGACCATCGGGATTACTCGGCAAGTATCCGACATGCAGGATGGGCTGCCTTGGTGTTAGACCCGATAATTGACGGATACCATTTCACACGAGTCCTGATGGACGACGGCAGTAGTTTAAGCCTGATATATCAGGACACAATCCGCAAAATGGGAATAGACCCAACAAACATCATCCATAACAATACTACCTTTAAAGGAGTAACGCCAGGCCCACAAGCCCATTGTATGGGCTCCCTGCTACTAGAGGTTATATTCGGCTTTCCCGATAACTTCCGCAGCGAAAAGTTAACCTTCCACACTGCTCCATTCCAAAGTGGCTATCAAGCACTACTCGGACGCGAAGCTTTCGCTCGCTTTAACGCAATACCGCATTACGCTTCCCTCATGCTTAAGATGCCCGGTCCACGTGGCATCATTACAGTAAATGCAAATATTGAGTGCTCCTTGCGCGCGGAAGACCGTGCGGCTGCCTTAGCAGCCGCACACTAAATGACCTCACCAACTAGAGCATCTGACAGGTCATTAAGACCACGGACGCGGTTAGATGAGTCCGGTGTAGCTATATATAATTGATACAGGTTTGATGGCTATACCCTATGACAATACAAGGGGCTCAGCGCCTGTAAACAAGTGACAATTAGGCTCAACTTTACTCATCTTGAACTGTACATGGTTTATTTAGTATAACCTACCTTTTGCACAACAACTTTTCATCTAAGTTCCTCTCTTTTACAGATGACCATCATGCTACACCCGTCCAGGATACGGCGCAACGGAGACACAGGTGCGGACGTGCAGCGGGGACCCATTCCAAAGATTCTTTTTAGATTAAGACCCTGTATAAACCTTTTTTACTATCTCTAGTTGATACACATCCCCCGGATTCTCAATACACTTGAGAAGGATGCTGACGTAGTGGCAGGTGGCCACGTCTGAATATTGCACATACCTGGACACTAGGGGCTTATTACAAAGGGCACTATTTAGCCCAGTTTACATCATAAAGACCGAATACCTTAGGGAGTGTTCGGCGTCACGAGTTTCGCCTTATATGCATGAGCTCCAAATCATGTCTTTGGTCAAATGTTGGGTTTGCCCGGCTCTTGTGTTTTTCTGCCTTACGTTCCGCTCTATCGGCTAAGGAGGCACCAGGAGAACTACTGCGATTGTGCCCTAGTTCATCCGGATGAGCACCTCAGTAGAGAAAGCAAAAAACTGACTGTCATGATATAGCGTGAGACTAGTCAACCACTCGATGACCTAGCGGAATCTTCGGGATTCCTCCGCCTTAACGAAGGGCCGTTTCCCGGCCAGGCATGTACGCGCCCCGAATTCGGATGAGCGCGGAGCCACCAGGGGCTATATAGTAGCCCCACTGTCAAACTCCTCTAGCTAAGTGAAAGTGTTAAAGGATTATAGTCTGATTGCCTAGTTCGCTGCGCTATCACCTCCTTAATGGACCAAGACGTTGGATCAAGTGTGAACATCCCCACTACTAGGAAAAGGGCTATAGATTGAAATGACACTAATGGCGCACCAGCCATGTGGTGCGCCATTAGTATATACTAATGGCGCACCATGTGTTGGTGCGCCATTAGTGTCCAAATACTAATGGCGCACCACATCCACGGTGCGCCATTAGTAACAATTTTTTTTAATTTTTTCAAAACTACTAATGGCGCACCGTGGGAGTGGTACACCATTATTAGTTGAACTAGTAATGGCGCACCGCTCCCATGATGCGCCATTAGTAAACTTTTTTTTTTCAAAACTACTAATGGCGCACCGTGGGAGTGATGCGCCATTAGTAGTTGAACTAGTAATGGCGCACCACTCCCACGGT
>NC_057794.1:412636610-412657646 GCF_018294505.1 Triticum aestivum | reverse complement strand
GTTTCAAAAAAATAAAAGAAAAGGATAGAAATGTCAAAAAAATAAAAGAAAATAAGTTTCCCATGTGATATGTGGTCTAGTTGTTAGCAAAAATTTACAAACATGAATTTTCGTCATTTTTGCAAAATCTCTCGAGAATTTGTAAAAATGGGCATAACTTTTGCGTACGAACTTGGATGAAAAAGTTTTTTATATTAAAAATCATCTACTCGAAAAGTTACATCCGAGTTTAACCGGGGAAACCCCGTTAAACATTTTCAAAATCCCCAAAAACCTAACAGAAAAAACTTACAGGGCTTCTAAGATCCGGAGGCAAAATAATTCAAAAAAATCCAAACTTACTAGTCGCGCAACGTATGCTAGGTGCGCCACTAGTAACAGGAAAAAAATTGGTTTTGAAAAAAAAATGAATTATTTTTCAAAATATGATACGTAATATGAACAAAGTCATAGACATCAGCAAGGTTTAATAGGATTGATATGATAGATATATCAACAAGTGCTTGTAAGCGAAATGGTGTTGGGGTTGGATAGAACTATGAAGTTAAGTGTGCTTGGGCTGGAGTAGTGTGAGGGTGGGTGACCTTTCGGGAAGTTTGACCACAGAGTGTGATTTGACCTGAGATTAAGCATATTGACTCGAGAATAAGCCATAGTGACCCGAGATTAAGAAAAAATAAATAAATTTGAATTTAAAAAAACGAAAAAAAATTAGAATTTTTAAAAAAATGATTTTTTTTTAAATTATGAAAAAATGATTTTTTTTAAAAATGAAAAAAAATGAAAAAAATATTACTAATGGCGCACTTCTATGTGGTGCGCCATTACTAAGTCAGATAGTAATGGCGCACTTCTATGTGGTGCGCCATTACTAAGTCAGATAGTAATTGCGCACCTCTAGGCTTACTAATGGCGCACTACTGGTGCGCCATTAGTATGTGGTATACTAATGGCGCACCAGTAGTGCGCCATTAGTAGGCCTTTTCCTAGTAGTGCCCGCATTATATGTGTGGGGGCTGAAGCCGACGACTGCCATGTTTCAGGTTATATACATATATACATTAACGGCCGCACAGGAGGTATTATAATTCTTTCAGGCACAAGTATAAAATAGCCTTTACAATTCACTAAAACATTGTTTTTCAATGGGAATACATGTCATTAGAACATAGTATTCTTTGAGCACTGCGCTTCTATTGAACGAGCGCCCTCAAGAACTTCTCGAAAGTAGTGCTCGGCTGGTACTCAGCTCTCGTTCGAATCTTGGGCTGCAATGCCGGTGGCCTCGATCTCCGCCCAGTATGTCTTCAGACGGGCAACGGCCATCAGCGCACCCTCTACGCACGCCGACCTCTTCATCACGTTGATGTGCGGCACTGCACCAAGGAACTGTTGCACCAAACTAAAATAATTGTTCGGCTTTGGCCTTTCCGGCCACAAATGATCCATAACAGACCTCATGGCGAGTCCGGACAACCTACTCAGCTCGGCCCATTCAGCCAACCGATCAGTCAATGGAAGCGGACACTTAGGAACGTTAAATTGTGACCAGAAGAGCTTTTCCACTTTGCGATCTTTTTTATCTCGGAAGTATTCGGCCGCATCGGCAGCACTCGCCGCTAAGTCCAGATATGCGTCCGCAGAACTCCACAACTGGTCCAAAGGGGCGTACCTAGGATCTCCGAACTTCATTCGCAGCATAAAGGGCTTCCCAGCCACGATATCCCCGACTTGACGCAGCTCCTCGTTCATCGCTCTCATTGTAGAGCGGGTGTGTTTGGTCGCCATCGTGGCCTTCTCCAGGTCTGTCCTCTTCGCTCGATCTTCCTTTTCAAGAACTTCGTAACGGTCAGCGGCATTCTTCAATTCCACAACCATCCTGGCTATCTCCTCCTTGCTTTGGCAGTGAGCAGCCTGTTCGGCTTTCAACTCCTTAACTGCCTTTAGGGCAGCCGCCTCGCTTTTCCTGGCTTGTTCTTTAGCCCGGGCATGTTCTGCCCGAAGGTTCTCCACGGCCGCAACTCCATCTGCATTCACACACATATTATAGATATTGGCATCATGTTCCTCTTCCATGTGTCGCCGGAGGAATCACATACCATGTGCCTCGTCAACCCCTTGTTGACAAGTACGATGTCGGCATCTGCCACGTCAAGCTGCTGCTTTAGCTCGGCAAACTCATTTGTCCGGCTGGCCACCGGAACCTCTGCCACCTGCATATTAAGGTGGCACTATTATTCCTGGGACTATGATCCTCTGTGCGCCATCGTCTTCGACAGCACCCAGAGTCTCAGGGGCTACTATCTACATAGGGCACATCTAAAACTGTGCGGTACTATCAAAAATGTACATCATTTCGCGTACCTCAAAACCTGTCAGTTGACTCATAAAGGCTTCATGCAACCCGCTTTCGGCAGACGATATCCTTTCAATCACCGTACCCATCAACGTGCGGTGCTCTTCTGAGATAGGCGCTCGCTCTAGCAGATCCCTCAGTATGTCCGACCGCACACCAGACGGTGCCGGACTCTTTCGATTGCTCTCTTCAAGAGGCGGATACTAAGGACTCCGGGTGGCCATAGGATTGCCTTCTAGCCTTGCCGGATCAGGAGAAACCCTCCGTGATGACACTTCGTGGTCGCCAGCCTCATGAGGCAGTATGGCAGGGGGAGGCATTTCGCTCTCCATCATCTCTGGAAGAAGATCCCCTGAAGACAAGCTCTACTGAGAAGGGCTAAGATCCGAACTGCAAGATAAATGCTTCGGTTATTTTCCTCAGAACTAAAGCGAGGTATTTTCATTATTAAGTACCCTTTTACTTACAGCTCGGTGGAGGGTTGATCCCCTTGAGGGCATAGTGCGGCCGGGGTAGCCCCCGGGGCAGGACCCTCCGGTGAAGATTTCTTCCCCCGTTTCGAGACCATTGTCTCCGGGTCCTCGAAGGCGGTCCTATTCCTTCCCTGGGGAGAGGAAGTTTCAGTCCTTCCTCTCGTCTAACCTCCTTCGCGGAGGCGCTAGCCTCCTTGTTCCCCCCTTTATCTTCTCCTAAGGGCGCTTGATAAGGCGCGATCTCTAGCATCCTGGTTAGCACGAGATTTGGTCAGGTCTCAGGGAGGGGGGTCGGACACCTGATCAACTTTGCCTTCACTATCCAATCCTGGTCAAAGAGCGGCTTTTTTAGGGCAACGTTGTGATAAATAAACAGACAGTGTGTTCAGATGCGGGGCTACTTACTTGGGTATCCGAGCGATTGCAGCTCAGACCTGCATCCTCAGTGATGTCCGGACACATTATTTGTGGTCCAAAGAAAAATTTGTACATCTCCTTGGGCGTCATGCCGAGGAAGTGTTGGATACCTCGCGGTCCCTCCAGGTTGAACTCCCACATGCGGAGGGGACGGTGTTTGCAAGGCTGGACTCGACGAACTAGCATAACTTGCACTACCATAACCAGACTGAAATCTCTCTCAAAGAGATCTCGGATATGGCTTTGCAGTATTGGCACGTCCTTGGCTAGACCCCAGCTCAGCCCCCTGCTGATCCATGACATTAGTTGTGGTGGGGGGCCTGAGCGAAAGGTGGGGGCAGCTACGCACTTGGCACTTCGGGGAGCTGTGATGTAGAACCACTCCCGCTGCCACAATCCGGACACCTCTAAGAAGCTACCCTCAGGCCATGGAGCGTCAGCGATTTTGCTTATTGAAGCGCCTCCGCACGCTCCGTGCTGCCCCTCGATCATCTTCGGCTTCACATCAAAGGTCTTGAGCCATGGGCCGAAGTGAGGGGTAATGCGGAGGAAGGCCTCACATACGACAATAAATGAAGAAATGTGAAGAAGGGAATCCAGGGCCAGATCGTGAAAATCTAGCCCATAATAGAACATAAGACCCCTAACAAAGGGATCCAGAGCGAGGCCTAGTCCTCGGAGGAAGTGGGAGATGAACACGAAGCTCTCGTTGGGTTCGGGAGTAGGGATGACTTGCCCTCAGGCAGGCAGCCGATGCGAAATTTCGGCGGTCAGATATCTGGCCTCTCTCAACTTCTTGATGTCCTCCTCCGTGATGGAGGAAGGCATCCACCGACCATGAAGGTTGGATCCGAACACAGTTGAAGGTCCAAAGTGCCTAGGCATGAGCTTTGGGTGTTGGAACTCGAGGCGCGAGGCGGATTCGATTAAGATGGAGAGGAAAAAGCCTTGTCCCCTTATAAAGAGGGTGGATATCAAGCGTCCTCCCCGTGGCCGTTTGGGACTTGCCTAAGATCTAGGAGTCCTACCAATAGGTACGGTTGGGTTACCCACGTCCGTATTGATGAGAATCCCGTAATAAAGGGGACACGATCTCTGCTTCGACAAGACGTGCCAAGGAAACCACCTCATGAAACACGCTGAGATTGGTTATGAAAAACGGTTCGAATAAAGACCTGGCTGTGGTGTGATGTCACACTACGGGGTACGTCAGCAGATTAGATTTATGGAAATATTATTCTCTCTACGGTGGTATGTGGAACTTGTTTTGCAGAGCTGGACACGATCCTTGTGTTCAAAATCTTCTATGAAGTATTCGGAGGAGGAACCCGCCTTGCAATGCCGAAGACAATCTGCATGCCGTACTCATTGTCATTGAAGCCTGGTTCAGGGGCTACTGAGGGAGTCCTGGATTAGGGGGTATCCGGGAAGCCAGACTATATCCTTTGGCCGGACTGTTGGACTATGAAGATACAAGATTGAAGACTTCGTCTCGTGTTCGGATGGGACTCTACTTGGCGTGGAAGGCAAGCTTGGCAGTACGGATATGTATATCTCCTTCCTTGTAACTGACTCTGTGTAACCCTAGCCCCCTCCGATGTCTATATAAACCAGAGGGTTTAGTCAGTAGGACCAAGAACAACAATCGTACCATAGGCTAGCTTCTAGGGTTTAGCCTCTTCGATCTCATGGTAGATCAACTCTTGTACTACTCATATTATCAAGAACAATCAAGCAGGACGTAGGGTATTACCTCCATCAAGAGGGCCCGGACCTGGGTAAACATCGTGTCCCCCGCCTCCTGTTACCATCCGCCTAGACGCACAGTTCGGGACCCCCTACCCGAGATCCGCCGGTTTTGACACTGACAGTCGCCATCAGCCGCTGCGGCCTGGTCCACCTGCGACCCATGATTAGTGTAAGCCTGCTCCTGAGATATCGGTGGTACCCTGCGGTTGTTGTCGTTGGCGGGGTCGGTGAGGCTCTTGGGCAGTTCATGGAAGGCCACGACTTCAAGCATCTCTTCTTCCCAGCCAGACTCAAGGAACGTGCAAGGGTCATCCTCTGGCGTGTACTCTCGATCCACCATGCGGGGCACATAGGCTTCCTGAGCTGCCTCTCTGGAACCTCCACCGAGATGCCCTGTGCCCGACACTGCCGAGCCCGCACCTACGCCACCCTGGGGAGGCAAAGGCACGACCAGATGTCTAGTACCGTTGGTTGTGCTGGTGCTAGCGAGCCCTCCTGGTGCACCTGGGAGCACGCGGGCGCAATGAGGCCTGCCATGCGATCTGGCCACAACTTGAGATGTAAGTAGGTAGCAGAAAGGCGGCGTATCACTGGATGCAGCGTCCAACAGCTCAGCGACGCGTTCCAGCAACGTGTCGCGACCGCTCTCCATCAGCCAGCACCACAGTAGCTCCCGCGCCACCACGAGCACGGCTCCATTGTTCGCCTGTTCCCGTCGGATGTGTGGTGCTCTCGCCGCTGCGTAGCTTGAGGACCTTGCAGGGCTCACGCGCGCTGTGGTGCGAGGGTGGAAGGCGTCAATCCGCGCCGTCCGCGTCCCGCGGTGCTTGGCGGTGCGCGGGCCGCCTAGGGTGTAGAGTTAAGGCCTCCCTAGGCGGATGGCGCCGCCCTGACGGGCCAAGCAGCCCAATAGTTGGCATTGGTCCTTGGGTAGCCAGACATTGGAGCCCCAAGGCATGGATGGGTCGACTGACAGGAGAAAAACTTCAGCGCACGCCTACCTAGCGCGCCAAATGTCAGATTGTGGGTTCTGTCAAACCCTTTAGGTTCGAACACTGGGGTGCAGACGAAGACCTCTCTCTCTCTCTCTCTCTCTCTCTCTCGCTCAATCTTGCAACGATCTCTAGGCCCAGCTCGCCGAACCCAAGGAACAAGAGACACGAGAGTTTATACTGGTTCGGGCAACCGTTGTGGTGTAATACCCTACTCTAGTGTGGTGTGGTGGATTGCCTTGTAGGCTCAGGATGAACTAGAACAAGGGATGAACTCGGTGAGCTTGTGTGTGTGAGGATGGTCTCAACGACGCGTCCCCCACTACGATGGTGGTTAGTCCTATTTATGGAGGCCCTGGTCCTCTTCCCAAATGTTTAGGCGGGAAGGGATCCCACAATGGCCAATTTCGAAGGGGTACAACTAGTACAAGCTATCCTGACAAAGGTGGTCTTCCCCTGCCAAAGGCTCTTGTGGTGACACCATCATGGGCTCCATGGTGACCTCCGTCCTGCCGGCCTGCTGGTGTTGGTCTTGTTGCACGGATATGGAAACCTTTGCCTAATGCCTCGAGACTCCTCGCCTGTGCCTGCTTCCTTAGCACCAAAGATGAAACTGGCACCGTGCGCCCACTGGCGCCCACCTGGCCTTGGTCGTCATGGCTCATGTCACACGGACCTCGCGAGGTTCCCCTCGCAGATGACACCAAGACCTCCTCTGGGGTGGCAGCGCTACGCTGGCTCCCGAGGAGCAGAGATATCTATGCAAGGGGCACCTCGTGTGGTCCGCGTGACGTGAGCCATGACTACCGAAGCCAGGCAGGCCCCAGCAGGTGCAGAGTGCCAGTTTTCTCTTTGGTGCTAAGGAAGCATCAGGCAATGGTTTCCATATCGGTGCAACAAGACCAAGACCCCCAGGACAAAGGTCATCGCGGAGCCCATAGCAACATCACCACCAGAGCCTTTGGCAGGTGAAGACCACCTTTTTTCAGGATAGCTTGTACTAGTTGTCTCCCTGCGAAATTGGCCGTTGTGGGATCCCTTCCCGCCTAACATTTGGGAAGAGGACCAAGGCCTCTATAAATAGCACCTAGCCACCACCATAGAAGCGGGTGGAAAGTGGGAGACTAATCTTGGATTGGATCCATTCCATCCTCACATCCACCAGCTCACGGAGCTCAAGATCACCTCTCCCCTTGAGGCCATTCATCCATTGTACCAGTTCATCCTTAGCCCTCGAGGCAAACCACTGCCACACTGGAGTAGGGTATTACACCACACGGTGGCCCGAACCATTATAAACCACACGCTAGGCCGTGGAATCGTTGAGCAACTGAGCTAGGGGGAGAGAGTACTTCATGCGCACCCCAGAGTTCAAACCTCTCAAAGGTTTGCCGGAACCCGTAATCCGACAGATCGAGGTACTCTGGTGTACAGAAGTTGTTTTTTGGTCTCATTATGGCCTCAAGGAAACTGCGCCACTACTTCCAAGCCCATGAGATCATGGTTGGCACTCGTTTTCCACTGCAAAGGATACTCCGAAACCCTAAGGCTACTGGCAGAATAGTGTAGTGGGCTTGGAGTTATCCAGCTTTGGTTTGAAGTTTGGGAGCACGTCAACTATTTAGAGCGGGGCATTGGCAGAGTTTATTGCGGAATGAACGCCAAGCCCTGATGAGGAAATAACAGAGACGGCTCTCCCCGACAAGGAATCACCCCAATAATGGATTATGTATTTTTATGGTGCTTTTTCCCTACAAGGTGCGGGGGATGGAGTGCTCCTTGTTGCCCACTCCGGGGACCACTTGAAGTACGTCATCCAAATGCATTTCGCCCGGGAAGAAGCCACCAACAATACAGTTGAGTATGAAGGGCTCCTTGCCGGGCTCGGAATTGTAGCAGAATTGGGAATTAAGAAGTTGATCATTTGAGAAGATTCACAGCTTGTGGTGAGACAAGTCAACAAGGATTATCAGAGTCCATTGATGGAGGCATACGTCGAGGAAGTGAGGAGAGAGGAGGAGCACTTTGATGGGTTGCAAACAGAGCATGTACCACGTGCGGAAAACAGCATAGCTGATCACCTATCAAAGTGTGCTGCGCAGAACCTTCATGTGGAACCAGGAACTTTTGTTCTCCGTCTCTCTCAGCCCTCCGTATCCCCAGCAACAATGGCCCGGAAAAGGAGAAAGTTGGACTATGGTAAGCCTCTCCCGGTCGAGTCATCCGCTCTCTGTAGAGACCCTGCCAGAAACAACTCCTCACAGCCTACCAGAGCAGCCCCTCCAGCTGGGCCCATGGACCCCACGAACAGGCTAGTGCTCCTGCAGTAGAGGAGGTGTCGCTAGTCCTTGTTGCCGAGCCCCAGGCTCCAACTTGGGCAAGGCACATCATCCACTTCCTTCAGACCGGAGAACTCCCCAGCGACTAAGATGAAGCTGAAAGAGTAGCCCGGAGGGCCAGTATGTATCAGTTTGTCGATGACACTCTATATAGAAGGAGGCCCAACAGCGTGAAATTGAAGTGTGTCTGCCGGGAGGATGGAAACGAACTGTTGGCTGAGATTCATAGAGGAATGTGCGGCTCCCACATTGGATCAAGGGCATTAGTTGGGAAAGCGTTTTGGCAAGGATTCTATTGGCCCACGGCCCTCCAAGATGCGGTCGAGCTCGTCACGACATGTGAAGCCTGCCAGTTCCATTCTAGAAAACACACCTGCCTGTCCAAGACCTTCAGACAATCCCTCTCTCATGGCCATTTTCGGTCAGGGGGCTCGATATCCCCGGCCCCTTCCCCAGAGCAATTGGGGGCTTTGAAATCTTATTTGCTGCCATCGACAAGTTTACAAAGTGGCCGGAAGTGACTTCTTTGAGAAAGGTGACTGCTCAGTCAGCTATCAACTTCTTAAAAGATTTGGTGTGTCGTTTTGGTGTTCGGGCAAGGATCATCACTGACAACGGCACCCAGTTCATGAGCCACGCCTTCATGCAATATGTTCATACCCTCGGATGAAAGATCTCATTCACCTCTGTGGCACACCCTCGGAGCAACCGACAAGCTGAGAGGGCGAACGCTGAAGTGCTACGTGGACTCAAGACAAGATCTTCCGATACGCTGCAGAAGCATGGCAGGCGGTGGATCAAGGAGCTGCCGGTAGTTCTCTGGTCCCTTAACGACACCTAACCGAGCTACCAGGCAGAGTCCCTTCTCCCTGGTCTACAGGGGAGAAGCAGTTATCCCCACGGAACTCATTTACGGCCCCCTCGAGTGCTTGCCTACGATGAAGTAGTGCAAGACCAGCACCGGCGTGACGACGCTGTGCTACTCGAGGAGAACCGTCTCCGGGCTGCTACGCATGTTGCACGCTACTAGCAAGCCCTGTGTCTCTATCATAGTCGCAGGGTTCATGCCCGGTGTTTTGAGGAAGGTGATCTTGTCCTTATGCGTGTTCAGTCCGCCAAGGGTACACACAAGTTATCACCGAAGTGGGAAGGCCCTTATCGGGTGGTATGAGTCAACAGACCTGGCGCAATCCATCTGGAGACCGGGGATGGCACTGAGTTACAAAACTAATGGAATATTGAGCATCTCCCCAAGTAGTACCTGTAAGGCGCGGCTGTCGGGCCCTGCTCGACAGCCACCCTTTTGTACAGGCCTGCCCTTAATTGCATGTAACCCCTTGTACGAAGCCGGGGCGATGACCCCGTGCAAGAGAAAATAAAGAAGCGCTATAGGGGGCCCCAACTAAGATTGCATGCATTCATGAGCACACCAAGATCACTTCATAAGCATTTCATGAGCATTTGCATATGCATATAGATAGGATTGCATCATGCATTCATTCTCATTTACATGGGTTTGCAGGTTCCTGCTGTGAACTTGGCTTCGTCAAGGAATTGAGAAGATGCCCCGGCACTACAATCACCGGCAAGCCAAACAGACAAGTTCTACCCCTTGTCCATTAGTGTTCTGTAAGCTATGACTTTGCATGAGAAAACCTCGCTTCTCCTTTGAGACTTAGGTGCTCCCATCCATGACTCGAACGTTGCTTCGGTCAGGATGGTTGCAGTGGCCTTTGATAAAAAGGAGTTGGCAGGGGGCTGGCCCCTTTGTCTGTTCCCCGATAGATGTAGTTCTTCGGCAGACAAAGAGGGTGCCAGCAGGATAGCCTGTTGGGGATAGCTCGTTTCTTTACATTAAAGAGGCCTTCCACCTCTGCATGGATATACACATGCACAGGTTCCCGACAAGGTTCATCTTTTTCATTAACATGCTGATACAAGTACAGGTATTACAGAACACAAAGATGGACTCTAGGGATTACAATATTTTGAATTAAAATTTGGCGATTGCGTACAAGTTTATGATTGGAAAAGGATAAGTGTCCCGTTACGCCTTTGCCCCTGTCCATTTCCTACAGGAAGAGGTCGAAGGGGCCAAAGACGGGCACGACTGGGATTCAGCACCTCCCCAGGATCAGGACGACGCCGCTCCTCGACAGGGAGGAAGAAACCCGAGGGAAGGCATGGATGGTGACGCTGCCGGAGGACCAGATGGGGGAAGTGGAGTCACCGGCAAACACGACTCGTCGAAACGGTCGTCCCCATTCTTGACGCATCATGGGTTGCCGTTGTCATCTATGCCACTACCGCCCAAAGGCCTCGGTGCGACCATCGCGCCGGACGCCATGCTCTCTGGGCCTCCCCACAGAGAGCATGGTCGTCCTCAGGAGCCCTGGCGTTAGAAGTCACTGCACGTCCCATGGACGTATGCGAGAGCAGGGAACCATCCTGCGCGACAAAAGGAGGACGCCCAGGAGGAGCCAGATTCGCCCCTATCAGCAGCGAATCCCTTCCATTACCCCTCCCCCACGCCGCGAAGGGAAGAAGTATGGGGAACAATCGACTACCACACGCCATGGCTACTTCAAGCTACGACACGACGTCGCTCGTGTCCCTTCCCACTGAAGTCAAGCCCACGGGCGGCCCGGTGGCAATCATACTGGGGTTGCCACTCCCAGCATTGCCGCCGCGCCACCCGAACCTTCCTCTCAGATCCAAGGGAGATTCCAAGCAGGGACCCGGGGGCTAGCCCCAGGCCCCTCTCTTCGACATGGCCAGCTGAAGCAAAAGATAAGAAGAGGAGGAATGCGAAGATGGATGACTCTGCCCTCCTCCGCCCCTACCTTTTATAGGCTGGGCGGGGAGGCCGTCTGCTCCATCAACGAGCGACCACCGTCCTCCTCCACCAATTCAAGACAACCGGGCCCTCACCATTATGCCCCCCTGTGCCGCGTGCCTCCGTTACCTACCCCATGTGATGCATGCAGCATACGTGGCTAAGGATAATTGCGTGTTGTGGAAGAGTAAATTGGTAGTTTCGGCCCCGTGCAATAAAGTTGTCGGATTCGTGGGTTCTGGCAAACCCTTGAGGTTCGAACACTGGGGTGCGCATGAAGATCTCTCCCTAGCTCATTCTCGCAACGATCTCAAAGCCTAGCTCGCCATACCTAAGGAACAGGTGACACGAGAGTTTATACTAGTTCGGGCCACCATTGCGGTGTAATACCCTACTCCAATGTGGTGTGGTGGATTGCCTCGTGGGTTAGGATGAACTATTACAGCAGATGAACAGCATCCTGAGAAGAGGTGTTCTTGAGCTCGATGAGCTCGTGAGATGGCCTTGGTGGAGTGGATCCGATCTGAGATGAGCCTCTCTCTGACTACGGTCTTGCTAGTCCTATTTATAGAGGCCGTGGTCCTCTTCCCAAATGTTTAGGCGGGAAGGTATCCCATAACGGCCAATTTCGCAGGGAGACAACTAGTACAAGTTATCCTGACAAAAGGTGCTCTTCGCCTGCCAAAGGCTCTGGTGGTGACGCCGTCGTGGGCTCCACAGTGCCCTCTGTCCTGCCGTTCGGCCGGTCTTGGTCTTGTTGCACTGATATGGAAACCATTGCCTGATGCTTCCTTAGCACCAAAGAGGAAATTGGCACTCTG
Source organism: Triticum aestivum (assembly GCF_018294505.1). NCBI lineage: Eukaryota > Viridiplantae > Streptophyta > Magnoliopsida > Poales > Poaceae > Triticum > Triticum aestivum. The sequence goes on along the minus strand of NC_057794.1, from coordinate 412,645,663 downwards.
CGCCCGCTGGGGCCTGCATGGCTTCGGTCGTCATGGCTCATGTCACGCGGACCTCACGAGGTGCCCCTTGCATAGATATCTCTGCTCCTCGGGAGCCAGCCTAGTGCTGCCACCCCAGAGGAGGTCTTGGTGTCATCTGCGAGGGGAACCTCGCGAGGTCCATGTGACATGAGCCATGACGACCAAGGCCAGGTGGGCGCCAGCGGGCGCAGGGTGCCAGTTTCATCTTTGGTGCTAAGGAAGCAGGCACAAGCGAGGAGTCTCGAGGCATTAGGCAAAGGTTTCCATATCTGTGCAACAAGACCAACACCAGCAGGCCGGCAGGACGGAGGTCACCATGGAGCCCACGACGGTGTCACCACCAGAGCCTTTGGCAGGGGAAGACCACCTTTGTCAGGATATCTTGTACTAGTTGTACCCCTTCGAAATTGGCCATTGTGGGATCCCTTCCCGCCTAAACATTTGGGAAGAGGACCAGGGCCTCCATAAATAGGACTAACCACCATCATAGTGGGGGACGGATCATTGAGACCATCCTCACACACACAAGCTCACCGAGTTCATCCCTTGTTCTAGTTCATCCTGAGCCTACAAGGCAATCCACCACACCACACTAGAGTAGGGTATTACACCACAACGGTTGCCCGAACCAGTATAAACTCTCGTGTCTCTTGTTCCTTGGGTTCGACGAGCTGGTCCTAGAGATCGTTGCAAGAGTGAGCGAGAGAGAGAGAGAGAGAGAGATCTTCATGTGCACCCCAGTGTTCGAACCTGAAGGGTTTGACAGAACCCACAATCTGACATTTGGCGCGCTAGGTAGGCGTGCGCTGAAGTTTTTCTCCCATCAGTCGACCCATCCATGCCTTGGGGCTCCAATGTCTGGCTACCCAAGGACCAATGCCAACTATTGGGTTGCTTGTCCCGTCAGGGCGGCACCATCCGCCTAGGGAGACCTTAACTCTACACCCTAGGTGGCCCGCGCACCGCCAAGCGCCGCGGGACGCAGATGGCGCGGATTGACGCCTTCCACCCTCGCACCACAGCGCGCGCGAGCCCTGCAAGGTCCTCAAGCTATGCAGTGGCGACAGCACCGCACATCCGACGGGAATAGGCGAACAATGGAGCCATGCTCGTGGTGGCGCGGGAGCCGCTACGGTGCTGGCTGATGGAGAGCAGTCGTGACACGTTGCTGGAACGCGTCGCTGAGCTGTTGGACGCTGCATCTAGTGATACGCCGCCTTTCTGCTACCTAATTATATCTCAAGTTGTGGCCAGATCGCACGGTGGGCCTCATTGCGCCCGCGTGCTCCCAGGTGCACCAGGAGGGCTCGCTAGCACCAGCACGACCAACGGTGCTAGACATCCGGTCGTGCCTTTGCCTCCCCCAGGATGGCGTAGGTGCGGGCGTTGCTCCTCACAGTCCCAATGTGGTGCCACCCTACAACCACCAAGGGGTGCACCGGGCTCGGCGGTGTGGGGCACAGGGCGTCTCGGTAGAGGTTCCAGAGAGGCGGCTCAGGAAGCCTATGTGCCCTACATGGTGGAGCGAGAGTACACGCCAGAGGATGACCCTTGCACGTTCCTTGAGTCTGGCTCGGAAGAAGCGATGCTTGAAGTCGCGGCCTTCCACGAACCGCCCAAGAGCCTCGCTGACCCCGCCAACGACTACAACCGCAGGGTACCACTGATATCTCAGGAGCAAGCTTACACTAATCATGGGTCGCAGGTGGACCAGGCCGCAGCGGCTGATGGCGACTGTTAGTGTCAAAACCGGCGGATCTCGGGTAGGGGGTCCCGAACTGTGCGTCTAGGCGGATGGTAACAGGAGGCGGGGGACACGATGTTTACCCAGGTCCGGGCCCTCTTGATGGAGGTAATACCCTACGTCCTGCTTGATTGTTCTTGATAATATGAGTAGTACAAGAGTTGATCTACCATGAGATCGAAGAGGCTAAACCCTAGAAGCTAGCCTATGGTACGATTGTTGTTCTTGGTCCTACTGACTAAACCCTCTGGTTTATATAGACATCGGAGGGGGCTAGGGTTACACAGAGTCAGTTACAAGGAAGGAGATATACATATCCATACTGCCAAGCTTGCCTTCCATGCCAAGTAGAGTCCCATCCGAACACGGGACGAAGTCTTCAATCTTGTATCTTCATAGTCCAACAGTCCGGCCAAAGGATATAGTCTGGCTTCCCGGATACCCCCTAATCCAGGACTCCCTCAGTAGCCCCTGAACCAGGCTTCAATGACGATGAGTCCGACGCGCAGATTGTCTTCGGCATTGCAAGGCGGGTTCCTCCTCCGAATACTTCATAGAAGATTTTGAACACAAGGATCGTGTCTGGCTCTACAAAACAAGTTCCACATGGAACGCGTACCTTAGCCATCGTTGGGTCATCCGAATCGCTGGGACGAGACCAAGGGGTGAGGAGCTACATGGCCAGTTAGGCTCCTGAGTCACAATGCTTAGGAGTCCCCTTTGACGCTCAAACAGACCTCCATACCTGTCCTTGCCGAGGCCCCGCTCGGGAGGGGCGCGCGATGACCAGGTCTGAGGGACCTGGCAAGGCGGCGTACACTAGGTGTGACCTGAGCAAAGCCCCCGTACCCAGCCCCCTCATGCGACCCTCCCAAGGGCAAAGCGTTGCGACAAGGCTGGACACTGAGCCGGGTGGCTCCCTTAGGTTGATGCGGCCATGGGGCCGCCCTCAGTTATTTATCACCAGTGTGGAGCATAGCGCTTCCGCACTTGCATGAACATAGCCGCTGCTCGACTGTGTCGACTGCCAGCATGGAGCATTGTGCTTCCACTCATGCATGAGTGAGGGATCCCTCTGAGTGGAGCCCCGGGGCATGTACTGCCCCGCCCTAACACGTGGCTTGCACGACAGGGCTAGACGAGGTGTGTCTAGGCACTCGTGAGCCAGCGCGGGACTCACGAGGCCCTACCTCAAGATAGGTTGCGCCTGAATTTGATTCTTGATAGCCATGGTGGTCCTGCGAGATGGTTAGGCGACCTGCGCCGAATAAATCTCTTGAGATGATCACATGAGAAGGCCAGAAACCAACGACCCCAGGAGGTACATGTACGGTGCCGGCTCGCCAGACAAAGCTCAGTCGTTTGGTTTATTGATGCTGCAGGGACGGACCCGAGCACAGACATCGTGCCCAGTCTTCTCATGTGAAAATCCTAAAGAAAGACAACCGACGCGTAGCTCCCGCGATGATGAGGCACTGTCTCGCGCGCCCTCGCTCATCCACCCGCAATTAGCTCATGCGAAGGCCAGGCACCAAGGACCATGGGAGGTAACGTACACGGTAGCTGGCCCGTGAGCCAGAGCTCAGCCTCTTGGATTTAGCGACACTTCAGGGACGAACCCGAGCACAGACGTCGTGCCGATCCTTAATCATGAGGTGGTCGCGGGTTGGTTTGCAAGGGCATACGACATTCATGGCGTCGAAGTGCCGGACTGACGAGTGATAATCATAATGTGACACATGCAAGGAGGCAAGCTAGTTCAGAATAGGTGCAAGAACGATACATGCCATAGGGATTGACAAGTGTGGCCTGGGGATGATGCAGCCCAAGGAGCGCCCCCAACACAGTAAGCCTAGAACGCAAAAAGATACATGTCACAGGGATAGGCCCATGCGACCTGGGGATAATGCAGCCTGAGGGGCGCCCCCAGCTGAATAAACCAAAAAAATGTCACCTGGCACCATTGTTGAAGAGGTGTTGGAGCAGCTGAAGATGCGCTCTGAAGAAGTCGCTCCTCATGAGTCGTCTGACGACCAGTTCCTAGGGGACCCCGGAGGTTCCGGCTCCTCCTCCCCCAAGACGGCCTGGCGCCTAGCCAAGCAAGCTGCCAGGGCGCCCTGCATGAGCCAGTGGAAGGCGACAGTTGCATTCGGCAGGGCGAAGGGAATGCAAACATAGCTGTGTGGGGGACCCCCGCACCGACCAACGCTCGATTGCCAGATCAGCTTGGCTACTTGATTGCCTCCACTCTGAGGATTGAGAAGGGACTGGCCACCCTAACTCAAAACAAGGAGAGCTTGGAGAGGATCGTGGAGCATAAGTTCTATGACTTGGATGTGAAGGTAACTGAGATCTAGTCTCTTGTGGAGCAACTTCAGGATGATATGCAGGAGAGGAAGGGCAAGACAACCACTGATGCATTTGCCAGAGTGCCTAGAGCTCAGAGGTCAGCTGCAGTGCCTGTTCCAGACACCAGAGCCACTTCATCTGCACTAGCTACAGCTTCAGTGCCACCAACTCCAGCACCTACTCCATCAGCTCCATCTACTTCGACTAAAGCCTTCGTTCTTGGAGTTATCCGGACACCACCACCTCAAGACCAAGCCTGAGAGACGATTTAGTGCTATGCATTTTCTCGGAACTTTTTGGTAACTTGTTGCCAAAGGGGGAGAAAAATGTATAGATCAAAGGCTTCGAGAGAGAGCGTTGCTTTTTTATTCTCTCTTGCTTTGGTGGTTGAACTTTATTTGCTTGTTTGAGATATTTTTGTCTGTGTGATACTTGGATGATCATGTGTGTTTGATTATATGCTACATTAATGCTTGTTGGATGACATTATCATTTTATCCCTATATGATCATTCACTTTGCTTGGTGATGAGTGCATGTATTTAATTATTATCATTTTGAGTGCTCCACCAAGATGTATGTGACATGGAAGAGTAACCCATGAGCCTAATTCTCTGTGCATTTCAGTCCAAAGCAAATAATAAAATATGCACAAATTTAGGGGAGCTCTTGCTTTTCACATAATACTCAAAGCGACAATGTTTTTCACTCTTATTATCATTCGTCGAAGCTTTGATCTATATGTTGTCATCAATTACCAAAAAGGGGGAGATTGAAAGTGCAACTATCCCTAGGTGGTTTCGGTAATTCCTAACAACATATAGCTCGTTGAGTTAATGCTATTCCAAGATTAATATTTCAGGAAAAGCTCAATGATTGGCATGGCATGGATGAGGAAAGTGGACCCTTCAAAATACTAAGGACAAAAAGATTGGCTTAAGCTCAAAGCTGAAGACTCTACATTTTATATATTAGTTATCCAAGATCACATTGAGTCTATAGGAAAAGCCAATACTATCAAGGAGGGATGAGGTGTTGCTTGATGAGGTTCTTGCTTCATAGTGCTTAGTGATATGCTCCAAAACCCTCAACTACCTTCCCACATCCACATATGACCTAAACCAAAAGTCAAACTCGGCCCCACCGATTGTTTCTATCCGGCGCCACCGAGTTCAGATGTCATAGCCACTGCCACAAACCCTTGGCAAATCGGTCTCACTGATAGGGATCTCGGTCACACCGAGATGGGGTTGTAATCTCTCTGTTTCCCTTCGTAATGTTTTGGTCCTACCGAGATGAGCGATCGGTCCCACCGAGATTGCAATGTAAACTCTCTATTTCCCTTTTGTAACATTTCGGTCCCATCGAAATGAGCGATCGGTCCCATCGAGTTTACCTAACCAACTCTCTGGTTAGCATATTAACAAAACCGGTCCCACCGAGTTTGTGTAATAGGTCACACCGAGATTACGTTATGCCCTAACCCTAACCATATTGGTCCTACCGAGTTGCATCTCAGTCCCACCGAAAATCCTGACGGTCACTAGGTTTCCTAAATCGGTGCGACCGAGTTTCTCAATTCGGTCTCACCGAGATTGGTAAATTGTGTGTAACGGTTAGTTTTTGTGTGGAGGCTATACATACCCCTCCACCCACTCTTCATTCGTGGAGAGAGCCATCAGAACATACCTACACTTCCAATACACATGTTCTGAGAGAGAACCACCTACTCATGTGTTGAGGCCAAGATATTCCATTCCCACCATATGAATCTTGATCTCTAGCCTTCCCCAAGTTGCTTTCCACTCAAATCTTCTTTCCACCAAATCCATATCCTGTGAGAGAGAGTTGAGTGTTGGGGCGACTATCATTTGAAGCACAAGAGCAAGGAGTTCATCATCAACACACCATTTGTTACTTCTTGGAGAGTGGTGTCTCCTAGATTGGCTAGGTGTCACTTGGGAGCCTCTGACAAAGATTGTGGAGTTGAACCAAGGAGTTTGTAAGGGCAAGGAGATCGCCTACTTCATGAAGATCGACCGCTAGTGAGGCAAGTCCTTCATGTGCGATGGCCATGATGGAATAGACAAGGTTGCTTCTTCGTGGACCCTTCGTGGGTGGAGCCCTCCGTGGACTCGCCCAACCGTTACCCTTCGTGGGTTGAAGTATCCATCAACATGGATACACGATAGCACCACCTATCGGAACCACGACAAAAACATCCGTGTCTCCAATTGCATTTGAATTCTCCAAACCCTTCCCTTTACATTCTTGTATGTTGCATGCTTTACTTTCCACTACTCATAGACTCTTTGCATGCTTGCTTGAATTGTGTTAAGATTGCTTGACTTGTGGTAAGATTGCTAAAATCTGCCAAAGACTAAAATTGGAAAAAGGATAGATTTTTAATTGGTCAAGTAGTCTAATCATCTCCCCTCTAGACATACTTTCAATCCTACAAGCATGCCTCCATGTGGCGCCCGAGCGCCTCCCTCGTGATATTGGCTAAGTCAGAATCCCTCCAGAAGAGAGCCCCCACGCCCAGCCTGAGGAGGGCGCCGGGCGCGCCTTCCTATGTGAGGGAGGAAGGAGCCCCATCCATGGGCACAGATCCTGAGATGGTGCCGTTGGAGACTCCGCCCTCCTGAAACCCTTAGCAGAGCAGCTGCTTCTTCTTGTTGGGGACAACCTTAGGAGGGTAGACGTTTCCTTTGTTATCTAGATTTTCGGCCATCGCAGCCTGGTAAGTGCGGTCGAGAGAGCACACCGGGTCCTTTTCCTCACAGGCGGCCGTGATGACGCCGCAGCTTCCTAGCATCTTGAGGACATTGTAGCCGTGGTGGGTCACTGCCATAAACTTGGCCAGTCCCGAATACCCAAGGATGGCATTCTACGGCAGGCGGATGTGGGCGACATTGAAGACGATGAGCTCGGTGCGCTGGTGGTCACGGTTGCTGAAGGTGACAGGGAAGCGGGCCTGCCCTATCGGAAAGTTCAATGCCAATGGAGTTGAGTGGCAAGAAGATCAATACCCCAAGATGAAGTTTGTTCCTCAACAAGAGAAGTATGATCCTACTTCTTTCAAAGGGACACAAGCTCAAGATGATCTTCCACCACAAGGCCACAAGCAAAAAGGCAAGGACAAGCTTCAAGAGGAAATTGATGCATTTGAAGAAGCTCCTAAGGCCTTGGTCAAGTGGGTTCCAGACTACATCAAGTTCCACTTCATCAAGTACAACTACAACTCCGAGGATTCCCATCAAGATGGTGTGGATCCCGAAGAAGAAGAACTAGAGAGTTCTTGAGGGTGACTTCGCCAACATACTTCACTCTCATCATTTTGGCAAAGAACGAGTGCAATCAACTTCCACATCTTGCACTAGTTCAAGGAGTCACAAACCCTCTTGTTGGTAAGACAAGGGACAAGCTAACCTAAAGCTTTCATAGACATCATCTTGTGTGTGCATCACACTATGTCTATGGATATCCTTGTTTGTTCCTTATGGGACTAACCGGTGTAGGTATTGAAAGTGCAACTCACTCCAGATGATAGCTCCAAATGTTCTACATCAACATTAAGCATCCACATCTTCAGCATCTACATGAAGTCATCATCGACAAAACCTAAGGTTAGTTCATCCCTCTTAGGGGGGATCTCACATCTAGGGGGAGCTTTACTCTAACAATTGAGTTAAAGCAACTCTAATGGTGTGAACACAACAACGCTTTATGTAAAAGTGGTAACCCCACTTGTGCTTAAACGATGAGTATGACCTATGATCAAATGTTCTCATTTGACTCCGAAGTCAACATACTCATATATAGATGACCTAGTCATCGCCAATTGCTTGATAGATGCTAGAATTGTTTGTGCATGCTTTGCCACATATTTCATTTGTCATTTTATTGTGTGAGCATGTTGGTTGCATAATTTACTCATTCGAGGACATCCACTTGTTGTTTTCATTGATTGGTTTCTTTTTCTTGTCACGACCGGTTTTCCAATAAAAATATTTATTGAAAAGCCAATCTTTTAAGTCCAGTATGAGAGAAATCCTTCACACTGGCAGACAAATTCTTGATACAATAAGCCAGTAGCATAAAATATATTACAGGGTCGAACTACGGTTGCTCAACCAAATTATTACAATCACGCCAATAATCATACATAATGGCGGACAGAACACAGTGGTGTGGAGACATACTACTGACTCAAGGATAGGCTGGTGGTGGAAAAACACAGCGGGGAGAGAAATACAAGACTCTACGTCTGTCATCTCATCGAGCGTCGAGGAGAGGCTCGATGAATTTATTTGGTAGCGGAAGCGGATATAAAACAGTGGCCAAATCCAGGGTCGCACAAGACTGACTGGGACTCCTCTAAGTGTCGGGCTCGCTATCGAACTCTTCATCCATGAGATCGCCTTCGTCAGCATCTGGCCAAATCAACAAGCCAGTGAGTACTTTGAAAGTACTCGCAAGACAGTTCGGACGTAAGATATAACAAATGCATGCATGGATGCAACATGATTAATTCCTTAATGCACAATAAATAAAACTGGCATAACCGGTAAGTAAAAAGGGAAAACGGCGGTAGTCCGCCTAAAATTCCACAGAACATAAATAAGGACCGATCGGGTGTCTGAAGCGACGCCTCGAAAGGTGAACAAATAAAAATAAGGAAAATGATGCCACAGTCGGGCATCTTAGCGACACCACATAAAGGGCTTTTAAAAGAAATGCCATGGTCGGACGTCTGAGCGACATCGCAGAAAGGGCTTTAAAAGAAATGCCACAGTCGGACGTCTGAGCGACATCACATAAAGGGCTTTAAAAGAAATGCCACAGTCGGACGTCTGAGCGACATCGCAGAAAGGGCTTTAAAAAGAAATTCCACAGTCGGACATCTGAGCGACATCGCAGAAAGGGCTTTAAAAAGA
>NC_057794.1:412626432-412634920 GCF_018294505.1 Triticum aestivum | reverse complement strand
ACTTATCTGTAATGAAACAGAAGATTTCCAGGGGCTAGTTTATAAAAGCAGAAAACGCTTCGGTAGCGATTACGCCAGCCCGAAGAGAAAACGTATTTGGCAGAAGGCGTTTTCAGATAACGCTTCGTTTAGAAAGGACAGAGAGGCTGACAGCGGGTCCCACTTGTCATGTTTAAATTTTCAAATGGGAGGGACGAGGCTCGTCGGCGCCCGAGAGCTGCTGTGGTCGCCGGCGGCGATCCATGACGAGGCATGGGGATCAGAGGTTACCAATGTGCTCACCGTGTCCTTCCGCAACGGTGGGTGGTGGTGTTGGTCGCCGGTGAGCAGCACGTCGACGGCGGTCTCAACTCCGGCGGACGGTGGTTCGGGCGTGGATGGAGCTCGTCGGAGAGGGCTGCAAAGGTTAAATTGAGGTGGGGGTTAGACTACTGGGTGCAAGAGAGGGCTACGGACGAGGTTTGGGCGCCGGAGGTGGCCTCACCGAAGTGAATCGAGCTGGAGGCCGAGGCAGGGCAAGGCGGCCGGAGCTGGGGGAGGAGACCTCCTCGAGGTCCCCCTAGTGGCCTGGCGGGGTGTTGGTGAGTAGTGGAGGTGCTGCGTGCACGAGAGTGAGCTCGGGACCCCTTTATATAGGCGGTCCGAGGCGGTTGCCGTGAACGAGGATCACCGGCGAGCGATTATGGTGGCGCAGTGCTCGGTCGGGGTGGTTAGGGGGTCGAGCATCATCACGGCGGTCCAACGGGTCCGTTTGGGTGTTGAACTGGCCGGGGTTTGGGTGTTAAGGGCGAGCTCGACGGAACGGTGATGGTGCGGGCCCGTCGGCGGCGGAGAGCGCGTTCCATGCTTGCCGGCCACGGTGGCTGTGCTACGGGCGTGCGCTGGCGTGCATGAGGCCACGCGGAGAGCCAGGGAGCGATGGGCGGCGCGGAACGGCGTTCTGCCGTGGTGTGCCTCCTGTCGGCCGCCACGGGAGGTCCCGACGCCGCAGAAGATGCCGGCGAGGGCGAGCCAGCGCGCTACCGACGCCAGGAAGGCTCCACGCACGCGTGTGCAGCTTCGGACAAGAGGAAGAGGCAGCGAGGAACGTGCCAAGGGCACTGTGGCCGCGTGACTGAAACGGACGGACTGAAGATGACACTGAAAACTGAATTTTCTGAACTATGAACAGTAACAGTGCCCACCAGGTGTTTGACCGAATGAAATTGGCCTCTGGTGATTTTTCCTTGAGCTGATTTTTGGTGGAGTGGCTTCTCCTTGCTCAAATAGGCTGCCTGAATTTTGGTGGAATTTTTGGAGGAGTGTAGATATGAATTTCACCAAATTTGGCAAATCTGGTCCAAACTTGCAGAGACTGAATTTTGAAAAATTTGAAAAGAGGAGGAGTGGATCAAGATGGTTCTGGGTTGTGGGTTCAAAGGACAATCCATGAGAATTGGTTTGAGGTCAAAACTCAAATGCAATAGGGCACTTGCTTTCAAAATCTCTCAGGCTCCAAATAATTTTCAGAATTGAATTGAGGGAAAAATAATTGGAATAAAAATCCAAAACCAGTTTGGATTAGTTGGGACAGAGAATTTAGGTTGATCACAAGTTGTAGGGGAGGTTTTGGAGGGGTTTTACCACATGGGCAAGAATGCCAAGTCATGGTGGTTCCAAGATATGAAAATCCCAAATTTCATGGAGTTTCTTTTTTTTTAAAAGAAAAGATTAAACTCCCAAAAATAATTTTGAGAGAGAACCAACAGAGAAGAAGTTTCAAAAGGTCAAACACCAAAGTTTGAAGCCAGAATAAAAACCTTGCCAAAGAAAAGAAAGTTTCTTAAGAGGAAGGTTTTCTGGAAAATTTTAAATGGCCTCTTTTCAAAAACCACAAAGTTTTTGCTGAAAACCAAGGTAAAAATTTTGGAGTGTCACAACACCTACCCCCTTAGGAAAAATCTCATCCCTGAGATTTCAGCTGATCCTTAAATAAGTGTGGATGCTCTGTTCGAAGAAAATCCTCGCTTTCCCAGGTTGCTTCACTGTCGGTGTGATTGCTCCACTGGGCCTTGAAAAACTTGATGGTTTTCTATCGGGTCCTCCTTTCAGACTCCTCTAATATTCTTATGGGACGTTCTCGATAAGTGAGGTCTGGCTGTATGTCAATGTTCTCATGAGATACTTGTTTCTCTGGGTTGCTTACGCACTTCCTTAATTGAGAGACGTGGAACACGTCGTGAATGTCGGACAAGTCTTCGGGTAAGTCTAGCTGGTAGGCTACAGTGCCTCTTCGTGCCACTATGCAAAATGGTCCAATGAATCTTGGTGCTAATTTTCCTTTAATCTTAAACCGTTGCAATCCTCTCATCGGGGATACTCTCAAGTATACGAATTCACCGGGTTCGAAGCTGACCCTACGATGTTTCTGATCATAATAACTTTTCTGTCGACTTTGAGCGGTCTTAAGTCGGTCCCTGATTAGCTTGACTTTTTCCTCGGCTTCTCTGAGCATATCTGGTCCGAAGATGCGGCTGTCTCCGGTCTCTGACCAATTTAACGGGGTACGACATCTCCTTCCGTATAGGGCTTCGAAAGGAGCCATTTACAGGCTGGCCTGGTAACTGTTGTTGTATGCGAACTCGGCATATGGCAGGCTGTCCTCCCAACTGGTTCCATAGGTGAGGACACATGCTCTCAGCATGTCTTCTAAAACTTGGTTTACCCGTTCTGTTTGTCCATCAGTCTGAGGATGGTATGCGGTACTGAAGGCTAGTTGGGTTCCCAGAGCCTGTTGTAATTGCTCCCAAAATCTTGAGACGAACTGAGTGCCTCTGTCGGAAATTATAGTCTTCGGGACACCGTGCAGACAGACTATGCAGGAAAGATAAATCCTGGCAAGCCTCTGAGTGGTGTAGGTTGTCTTTACTGGAATAAAGTGTGCTACTTTGGTCAACCTATCAGTGATGACCCATATGGCATCATTCCCGTGTTGTGACCGAGGTAATCCGACAATAAAATCCATCCCTATTTCATCCCATTTCCACTCAGGTATTTTGTTAGGTTGCAGTAGTCCGGCTGGTCTCTGATGTTCAGCTTTTATGCGTTGACACGAGTCGCAGCATGCAATGAAAGCGGCTATGTCCCTCTTCATACCGTGCCACCAAAATCTTTCCTGAATATCCTTATACATTTTGGTTCCTCCAGGGTGGATCGAATATGGAGTGGTGTGTGCTTCAGTTAAAACTTGCTGTTTAAGGTCTTCTATGTTTGGCACGCATAGCCTTTCTCCGTACCATAATATTCCTTCATTGTCTATGACGAATTCCGAGGCCTTGCCCATACTCAACTTCCTTTTAATTCCTTCAATGCTGGGGTGACCGGACTGAGCCTCTTTAATTTTCTCCACAAGGTGTGGTTGTATTTCCAAGTTTGATATGGTGCCTTCTGCTACCATTATCAAGTTGAGCTTGACAAATTCTTGATGGAATTCGGGCCTCAAGCTGTGCAGATAGTTCCCGTCGGAGCTGGGGTTCCGACTCAGGGCATCGGCCACTACGTTTGCTTTCCCTGGATGGTAATGGATACCAACATTATAATCCTTTACCAATTCTAACCAGCGGCGTTGCCGTAAATTTAGTTCTGGCTGCGTAAAAATGTATTTGAGGCTTTTGTGATCCGTATATATCTCACATCGATTCCCAAGTAGAAAATGCCTCCATTCCTTGAGTGCATGAATAACTGCTGCCATTTCTAAATCATGAGTGGGATAATTTTCCTCGTGTTTGCGAAGTTGCCTTGAAGCGTAGGCGACAACCTTGCCTTCTTGCATCAACACGCATCCGAGACCCTTTCTGGATGCGTCACAAAATACTTCAAAATTCTTGTGTATATCGGGTACAATTAATACTGGTGCTGTTGTTAACTTCCGCTTTAGCACTTGGAAGCTTTTCTCGCAGGCTTCTGTCCATTCAAACTTCTTATCTTTCTTGAGTAACTGTGTCATAGGCTTGGATATGGTGGAAAATCCTTCAATAAATCTGCGGTAATACCCTGCCATTCCCAAGAAACTTCGTATGTCTGTTACGCTGGCTGGTGACTTCCAGTCAAGTACGGCCTTGACTTTCTCTGGGTCCACTGCTATACCGTCTTGAGTCAGCACGTGGCCTAGAAAACCTACTTGTCTTAGCCAAAATTCGCACTTGCTGAACTTGGCATACAATTGGTGTTTCCTTAGCTCTCCTAGTACAATCCTGAGATGTTCTGCGTGCTCTTCTGGTGTTTTGGAGTATACCAGAATATCGTCGATGAATACTACGACGAATTTGTCCATAAACTTCATAAATACTTTGTTCATGAGGTGAACAAAATATGCCGGGGCGTTAGTTAATCCAAATGGCATCACTGTGAACTCGTACAGTCCATATGTGGAGGTGAAGGCTGTTTTGGGGATATCTTCCGTTCGTACCTTCAATTGATGGTATCCTGACCTTAAGTCAATCTTTGAGAATACCTTGGCCTGAGCAAGTTGATCAAACAAATCATTTATCCTTGGCATCGGGTATTTGTTTTTGACTGTGACCATGTTAAGTGCTCGATAGTCGATACACAATCTCAGCGTTCCATCCTTCTTCTTGGCAAATAAAATTGGTGATCCCCAAGGTGAGGAGCTGGCCCGAATGTACCCTTTATCTAGTAATTCCTTTATCTGCTTCTTCAATTCGATCAACTCGGATGGTGCCATTCTGTATGGTTTCTTGTATATGGGGCTGGTTCCTGGTGCTAGCTCAATGCGGAATTCTATTTCTCGATCTGGTGGCATGCCTGGCAGCTCTTCAGGGAATACATCTGGAAATTCACACACTACTGGAACCTTGTTTAGCTCAGAAACGTCCACCTTATTTAATCTCGGATGCCGGGGTCTTTTTCCTTCCTTGGCTGATACTCTTATTGTCTTCCCTTGGTGGTGTGTGAGAATCATGGTCCTGTTCAAACAGTCTATAAAACCTTTATTGGTGGTTAGCCAATCCATCCCTAGGATGACATCCAGTCCTTTATTTTCCAATACAATAAGATTTGCGTAAAACTCCAATCCTTCAAACTCAATGACCACATTCTGACAGTAATTCTGAGAAACTTGCTGAATCCCGGGGGACTTGATTATTATGGATTTCTCCAAAGGAAGCATTGAAAAATTATTTTGCAAAGCAAAACTTTTCGAGATGAAAGAGTGAGAAGCTCCAGAATCAAACAAAACCATTGCAGGTATTGTGTTGACAGGAAACGTACCGAGTACGATATCCGAAGCATTTTGTGCCTCCTCTTTGGTTACGTGGTTCAGATGACCCTTCCTGTGGTTATTGTTGGGATTGAAATTGTTTCGTTTGGGCGCTGAATTATTGCTGTCGTTGTTCGGCTTTGGGGTTGAATTCCTTGGCTTGGGGCACTGTTTGGCATAGTGCCCTTCTTCTCCACAAGCGTAACAAGTAACGCCGGGGAGATAGGTGAATTCCTTGTCCCTTGCATGAAAATTCTTGATTGGGCGTGAGACATTGGATGAGAATTTGGGTGTCCCACCCTTTTTAAAATCTATCTTGCTTCGGTGATTGCGAGTGTGGTTAGTCTGGTCCCTTTTTCGCTTGCGGATATCTTCCAGACTGCGTCTCTCATTTTCCAGAGTAATGGCCTTGTCCACCAGCGTTTTAAAATCAGGAAAAGTGTGCACGACCAGTTGGCATTTAAGTGCGGGCGCCAGACCGTCAAGGAATTTCTCCATCTTCTTGATTTCAGTCATACGCTCCTCATTGGCGTAGCGGGATAATAGGGTAAATTGACTGTTGTAATCTGACACTGTCATGTTCCTTTGTTTGAGGTCATCAAATTCTCTCTTCTTGATTTTCATAATACTCTTAGGAATATGTGCACCACGGAAACCTTCCTTGAAATCATCCCAGGTTATGTCATTTTCGTTGGGATGCATGTGCAGAAAATTCTCCCACCACGATGCGGCTGCTCCTGTGAGATAGTGTGGAGCATATAGTACTTTCTCGAGATCTGAACACTTTGCAATAATTAATTTCCTCTCCATATCTCGAAGCCAGTCCTCGGCTTCAAGAGGCTTGTCAGTGTGAGAAAATGTTTGAGGACGTGTCTTCTGTAGCTCAGATAACTTGGAATGTTGCTGATACTGTCCATGGTGATTTCCCATGTTGATGACTTGGTTCATTATTTCACGATGTTGTTGCTGACTCTGTTCATAAAGGCGGCACATTTGTGGAAGTGCCGATTCATTTCCCGGTTGGCTTGACTGTCCCTGAGTGAACTCGTTGCTGGGTTGTGCATCATAATTTTCCTCTGATGGAATTGGCATGGAGCGAGTCCAAGGACGAGACATTTTTCACTCTGGGGATATATTTTGTAAAACCCATAAGAAAAGCGGAAAGAGTCGCAAAAACAAATCCATAAAATGCATAAAGCTGGCAAATAGAATTAAATAACTCAGCTTACTTAAGAAAAATAAAACGACTTGCGCACGGAGAAGGACTGCTCATTACACATCTTACACGCGGGCGGTAATTATACAGTACATCACTCAGGATATGCGTACCTAATCCTGACATGTTATTAAGGCTAGTGCACTTCTCCAGATCCTACATGATGCGAAAACAGGCTACTTCCCCCAGCCTATGCACATATCTTACAAAGCGGTACAACACACGGCAGCTAAGCATACTCAGGCAGAAATGTTGACGACCTCCCTTGCCCTGCCGAGGGCGAGGCGTAGCGAGGTTGGGGACTCGACCTCCTCCTCGCTAATGGGCTCCATACGTGTAGTGTTGCGCAGAGCGGGCGGAGCGGTCGCCAGGGGCGGAGCAACACGTACAGGAGTGGGCGCGAAGGTTGGTGTAGTGCGCGCTGGAGTGGGTGCAATGACTTGGTTAAATTCTTCGGTAGAAGGCAGGCGACGAGTAGGCGTAAAAGATGCTAATGACGAGACAAAAGTCGGTGGCGGAGCGATGGGTAGGAGCTCCCTCCTGTTGGCAGCACAGCCATGGACTGAGTCCATGCGGGTAGCTACGAAGTCATCCACCAGGTTGTCGAAGGCTGCCTCCAGGGCCCGGAGATAATCAATGAGCATCTCAAAAGCCTCGTCTCGTTCTCCTCTGGGGCAGCAGTATGCATAGTGACAGGTGTAAGGCACATGGCACGGAAGATAACGGTAACGACGAGTCTTCATCACGTGAAGGACATCCCTGAGACGAGCTATCGCCTCGCGGGCTGCCATCTGCATAGCATGCCTCTCCGTAGGCATGGCTCTTCCCACGAACCGGAAGCGGCGTAACTCACCACGCCCTCCCCTGAACTGCACCGCGGCCTGGTGCATGGTCAGACTGTCGTTGACTCGGTGCTGGTAGAGTGTGAAGACTGGGCGCACGGATGGCCCCATCGCGACCTGAACAATGGAAGAAAGAAGCTTGACGAACCCATCGGGTACGTTGGCGAAGGTCTGAGACTCGCAGCTGACGTCGGCCATCTACAAAAGTAGGCAAAATTCTGCAGGGTCAGATCATAAATTTTATGCTGACTGACAGAAAATGACTACCATTGCAAAAATATAAATTAGCTCTATCAGGCTAATAACCAATTAGCGATCGCACCTAGTGGCTTCCTACAGTCAGCCTGGCTCTGGTACCAAGCTTGTCACGACCGGTTTTCCAATAAAAATATTTATTGAAAAGCCAATCTTTTAAGTCCAATATGAGAGAAATCCTCCACACTGGCAGACAAATTCTTGATACAATAAGCCAGTAGCATAAAATATATTACAGGGTCGAACTACGGTTGCTCAACCAAATTATTACAAGCACGCCAATAATCATACATAATGGCGGACAGAACACAGTGGTGTGGAGACATACTACTGACTCAAGGATAGGCTGGTAGTGGAAAAACACAGCGGGGAGAGAAATACAAGACTCTACGTCTGTCATCTCATCGAGCGTCGAGGAGAGGCTCGATGAATTTATTTGGTAGCGGAAGCCGATATAAAACAGTGGCCAAATCCAGGGTCGCACAAGACTGACTGGGACTCCTCTAAGTGTCGGGCTCGCTATCGAACTCTTCATCCATGAGATCGCCTTCGTCAGCATCTGGCCAAATCAACAAGCCAGTGAGTACTTTGAAAGTACTCGCAAGACAGTTCGGACGTAAGATATAACAAATGCATGCATGGATGCAACATGATTAATTCCTTAATGCACAATAAATAAAACTGGCATAACGGGTAAGTAAAAAGGGAAAACGGCGGTAGTCCGCCTGAAATTCCACAGAACATAAATAAGGACCGATCGGGTGTCTGAAGCGACGCCTCGAAAGGTGAACAAATAAAAATAAGGAAAATGATGCCACAGTCGGGCATCTTAGCGACACCACATAAAGGGCTTTTAAAAGAAATGCCACGGTCGGACGTCTGAGCGACATCGCAGAAAGGGCTTTAAAAGAAATGCCA